>NW_019384500.1:718606-743987 GCF_000671375.1 Centruroides sculpturatus | reverse complement strand
GTGCAGACGATAATAAACTCAACTTACTAGCCTAAAATCTCCGTAGCGTGTTGCCAGGCGGCAGAAAGCATATATATAATTATAATAAAGTTACAATAAATTAAGTTAATATATAATTATATGTACAGTACCTAATTTATATATAATACTGTACAGACGATAGCAAACTCAATTTAGTTGCTCCGTAGCGTGGCGCAGGGTCGGAGGAAAGTAGTTCGGCTGCTCATCCACTATTGGTCCAGATTCTATCAATCTTGTCGCGAAACGACGTTATAGGAGGTATTTTATATGAATGTTGCTACAATCTTTTCGCTACATTATAGGAATTGTCGTTATAGGAACGCACGTTATAGGGGGGTCGACTGTAATGTACTGTACATGTACTATAATAAATTAATGACATTATTTTGATTTAGCAAGATCAGATAGCTTTTCCTTTTTTCATATTTGATTGATGATGATTTATTGATTTATAAGTACATAAATGAAATTTTAGTAACATGAGTATTCAAAGAATATGAAAACAGTTTAGACTGGAAATTAAAGTTTTATGAATAGTTTGATGTCTACTATACATCACAATTTAATTATTCAATCAATCTATACACAACCTTGTGCAGCAGCAAAAAAAAAGTTTCTTAAACTGAAAAAAAAAAAAAAAAAACATTTTTCAGTCATTAATTACAACCAAAAACTATTTAGCTACATAGTTTAAAACAATAATTTATTAAAATTGTATATAACTATTTCACAATAAAGAAAATATACTAAAAATTATATGCAATTTTTAAAATGATTTGAGAGACAGACTTGTTCCTATTTCAATAATTATTTAGCATATGATCGAAAGCAGTAGTATTTTTTCCCAGTTTAATATTTTTTCTTTTTTTTGTTTGCACAAGGTTGAGTGTAGATGATTGAGTAATTTACAATTGAAGCTGTTACTTTATAAATTATATCAAGTTTAAAGTTAGGTCAACAGATCTAGACTTAACATTAAAATTATATATATTAAAATTAACATTAAATTTTAATATATATATATATATTAAATTATATTAGTAGGTTATATATATAACCTACTAATATAATTTAGGTTATATATATAACCTACTAGAATTTAAAACCAAATAATTTAATAAAATTTGATTTAAATATTTACTTTGATTATTTTGTATTAACAATTTTTTTTTAATTGCTTAAGATTGAAATTTGTTTTCAAATAGCTGCTCTGACTTGTTTGTTATCTGATGCTCTTTTTTTTAATTGCAAAAGCTATTTGGATACATAAAGAAACATGACCCATTCAAGGTTGCATTTTATATTTCATGTGAGTTGTGAGTTTTTCTAATTTATTGCTACAGCTAATCTAGATACATTTAATATGAACTGAACATTTATAAAAATAAAGTATAACAAAAATAAAAAAATATATATATAAATTGAAATTTTGATTAATGATACAATTTAAAATAATTTTTTTAAATACAGTTATACAGTACAATCAGTATTTTGTTAATTTTGTATTATATTTTATTTGAGAAAAATGAATAAAAAAGTAAAACTACAAAAATAAATTATACAAAAAGTTTTTTATAAAATTATTTATTTTTCTTTTGAGATAAGTAATCTCAATAGTAAAGATTTTTTTTTTGTCCTCATTTAATTATGTATAAGTTTTGAATAAGAATCATAAATATATTTTTAATTTATGATTTTCATTTTAAAAAGCTTATTTTTCTTGTGTGAAAAAAGATTTAGTACAATAAATAAATTTATAAGCATTTATTAAAAATTTTTAAATTACAATATTTATAAAATAATTATGCTTTTTACTTGGTAATCAGTTACATTAACATGAATATATACAAAAGTTCAGTAATGCAAAATAAATTAAAATTTTAAAAAAATATTCTTTATTACATTTTTTGTTTTTAATGTTTAAATTAGAAAATTATATGTATATAATATAAAATAAACTAAAAACAACATTTACATACAGGAATATACTCAGTATATATAAATATAATAAAACTTCAGCAATGTCAATTCCACACACTAAAAGTTGTTTCAGTGTGTGGAATTGACAAGTAACATATGATCAGGCAAAGTAATCACCATGACTGTTCACATGTGAAAGAATTATGAAGAATGATTTGTGACTCCTTTTTATACCTGAAATTTATTTAAAAACACCACACATATTGTTTTATAAACCTATATGATAGTTTATTTGAAGAAACCAACATTTCAACTACATTATATGCTTCCTTCAAAGAAACTAAAAGTTTATTAAAAAATACAAGAAAAAGGAAGCAAGTGAAGAATACAAAACATACATAATATACATATTAAGGTGACAACAGCACTAAACTTTGCTCTGGCAGCTAAATTTTAAAGTAAAATTTTTTCTTGAAAATCAAAACTGCATACTCATGGCAAGTGTCAACCAAATTTGGTTGAGATTTGCTCTGTATATACAGAGAGCTCTCAACACTTTATAAATATGATCTCCCTGTATTAAGATTTAATAATAGAGTATTGAAACAAAGGGACATGTACTGTACAGTTGGAACACTGTCAATCGGGTGATGGTGAGTGGGTGACAGTCAACTGGGCACCGTACATCTGGGTGACAAAATAAGAGATCAATAATAGACAAAATTTTTTATTGTTTTATTTATTAAAATAACCATTATTTTCTATTGATGTACTTTCTGGTAAATTTAAATGACATTTTTTAAGAAATGAGTTAAAAGAACAATTTTGTAATTAACAAGCATATTTATACATGTTACATACATTATTTATTTATTTATATTTACTAGTAAATAGAAAAGTCTTGAAGGACAGTTGATATCTTTGATTCTCCAAAATAAACAAATATAGGTATATAAAAACAAAGACAATAATTACTTAATTATTTAATTAAAATTAAAAATGCATTACATTAAATACAATTTATGTTAAAACAAAAAAGTTTGAAAGAATTTGTTTTTGAAGAACTGCTTTTCTTTGATGTGCTTTGACTCAACACTTCTGAATAATTAATGATACTACAATATGTTGTTCCAAAACATTTCCTAAGTTGGAAATAACTTGTAACTCATATAACCTATAACTTGTACACAAGTGTCTTAACTATACATATATATAACTAATATTTACAAAAAATAAATTAAAAAAATATCTGCCAGATCACATGCTTGCTAAGCATGCAAAAAATTTTTAAGTTTCTGTTGCCCAAATGATGATCATCCAATTAACCATTGCCCAGTTGACTGTTGTCCAGTTGTCGTGTACCCATACAGTTAATGAAAGTTGTTTCAGTAGAGTTCATTCAAGTACTATACAGAAGAGTTGTTTGGTACCCAGAGTATTAATTTTAATACTATATTTTAACAGAAGAATCAGAAAAAAGTTTTAAATAGAAGTTGCTAAATATGAAGAACAACTGTCAAAAATGTGTTAATAATTAAACTGGCTTTTACATTAGACTGTTGGTATTTTTCGTAATTGAGTGCTGCAAATGACATATCAGTGATATAGACCAATTGTCACTGATTTACATAGTTATAATTTTACAAAATACAATCAGATTTTGTATAAAAATTATTGAACAAATATATAATTCTTTTTTCTTACTAAATTTAGGAGGCAAATTTAATTTGTTCAGTGTAAATGAAGATTTAGTTTATTTGAACGTAATCTGTCAGAAACATTTCAGCAAATTATTCCAAAACTATAGCAAGTAAGCTCAATTCTATTTAAAGTGCTTTAAACAATTTGTTGAGATTTCTGTCATCCACTTAAATGGAGATAGATGTCACTTTAAGACACTCCTATCTTGACCACTTATGAGGTGGCCACCAAGATGGAGTTTGATTTATTTTAATTTTACAGATGGTTATGTATAATTGAGATGGCTACAAAGCAAGATTTTACTGTATTTTAGCATGTGTGTTTATATATTTGTTTACAATAAAGAAATGTATTTTTTAAATGAAAAACTTTAAAAATATAATGATTACAGACATGTACTAAAATTTTTAATTATATTCTTAATACATTCAAAAATGAATTATTTCTAGTTACCCTTTATATTGTTTGCTGTATATAAAATTTTCCTAATGGTCAAAGTTTAAACTTTTTTATTTACTTTTGATATTGACTATCAAAATGAAAGTTTGTAATACATATCTATTACTCAAGTTAAACAAATTTAATCATAAAATTTCCTAAAAGTAAGGTTCTGTTAAGCTATTTTTTACATAAATTAAGCTATACAGAAGTACTGTACAAGTTTATGTAAAATATATGTAGGCCTATGTTTAGCCATTGAGTTTATATATATATATATTATTTATTATTATGTTTTTAATACTTTATAAATATATATAAAGTTATAATGTAGCATAATTTTATTTTAAATAAGTTGTAAAATATCTATCAGTTTTTTATTGGAAAAAAATAAAATTAGATAATTGCTAAAATTAACAACCTGTACATTTCCTGTTAATATCGGTATTTTTATTGGAAAATATATGAGTTTTCCTTGAAATTATCAGGAAGAAGAGAAATATTTTTTATTTAATCCAGATAAATAAGTTTTAATGCTGAATAATTGATATATATCATCGTTCTATGTTTAGCTTAGTATTAGTAATATGCTTTAATTAAGATGATGCTCAAAATATAATTTTCTTTTTCAGATATTTCATTTTTTTCAAATTTTTTATTTATTCTTTTGAACGTTGAGTTTCTAGAAAAAACAGTAAGTATAAGTTTTTGTTAAATCTCTGTAGAAAAATATTGAGTTTTAATATTTATTAAAATGAATTTTATATAACTTTTACATTAGCAATGAAATAATAATATATTTAAAAAATTATCTATTAATTTTTTTCATTAAAAATTAGATTTTATATTTATTTGCATTGTTGCTCTGTTATTAAATTTCTTAGAACTAGTATCTCTAGAATATTTTAAATTTGTTTTGCTTTCACAATTTTTGCATTACATTATTGATTTAAAAAAAAAAATATTGTATAATATAGATAACTGTCAGTTTGAATATAATTATAAATGAAAAAATATTTTCAATTCTATTGAAGCAATTAAGTTTTAGCTTGTTTTTATAAGCAAAATTTGTTTATATTCAAGGAAGTTATTTATATTTAATTCAATAGAATTAAAAATTTGTTAATAGATTTATGGTAAGTAAACTGAAAACATTCATGCATGATTGAAATTTGAAAATTTGTTGATTTTGTAATAAAATTAATAATATAAACTTTTTATTAAAATAAAAATTTGACTTACAATTTAATTCAGTTTTTAACTTAAAAAAGAAATATAGAATTTATTTTCTGAATATTTGAGAATATTTAAATATTTTCTTTAAAATGGTTTATTATAAAAAAGATTAAAATGAAAAGCCTTAAATAGTATGAAATACTAATGTATGAAGATGATTCAGAATAATCATTAATTATTTTAGTTGTCTTATCACATTAATTCGTAGAAAGAAAAATATAATTATTTTATCATCATTGCTGTTTTCCTTCTGTTACTTGTGTTTTCAGTTCAGTTTGAATGCAATAAATTATTTTTGTTCTTTGCAAAATATGATTGATATATGGGAAATATAACTTAATAGAGGTGAAAATTATTTTTATGTAAGTTAATCGTAAATACAAATCTGATACAGGCAAGTGTAGTGTTTTTTAATAATAATAAAACTATCTCACTAGATCAAGATTTAAATTTTGAAATAAAGTATTAAGTTAATAGATTTCTTAATGACTTGATAAGTTTATAATTGTTTCTCTTCTTCTTTATCTGGCTGAAGATGATCCATTAACAGCATTCCTGTCTGTGCTGGTCACTGTACTGCTTCTTCTCTAACAGTCGATTCAATATTTCTTTTTTGAGATTTGTCTTTTTTATTTTTTGTTTTTAGTTATCTTAAGTAAATTTAAATAAATTATAATTTTAACTTATACTTAACTTACAATCTTAGGAATATAATCAGAAATTTCATTTTTCTTATTAAACCTTGATAAAATTGCTCTTTTGTTCAGCTAAAGTTGTCTATCAGAACTGATAATCTACAAAAGATGAATGGTGATAAGGACTCATAAACAATGGCTATTTAAATTATTGAGTTAATGATTTCAAAATTAACTAATGGTAATTCTGACACATTCGATTACATGAAAAACTTCCCTAAATTTGCTGTAAATGCACTCTTCTAAAAAAAATCCCACATTAAATTAAATTAGTTAGCATTGTATTTAATTTAAATGTTTAAAAATTTAAAGTAAAACATAATATTTAATTGATTTTGATGGTTTTCTTTAAAAAATTTCAAGTGTTGGCCTGAAAAAAAAAATGAATATATACCGATACCAAATAAAAATATTTTATTTTTCATATATCTAAAATATAAAGTTTAAAATTCTTTAATGGAGTAAATTTATGAATTAACAATATCAATAAACCTTTTTGATATATTGTAAATCTACTCCATTAAAGCATTTCAATATACTGTATATATAAGTTAAAATTAAATTTTGGAGTTTTATTTATTTGTATTTCATATACTTCTAAAATTTCCCTATCTTATAGAATATAATAATTTACATTTATGATCTTAATAATTTTCTTTAATTTTGCTCTAATATTCTTGAACCTTTCTTTTTAACTTCTCTGTATTTTATAAATTTTCAATATTTCTTAAAGTAAGAAAGTTTTTTAATTGTTCTAAGTTCCTTTTTTAATAATTTTTAGGTATGGCAATACTGGAATATGAATATTCTGCAGAATAGGAATTTTAATAATTTTAAGTATCAAACAGCCATTTGTGTTCCTTTATTGGGCTTTTAAGGATAAATAATTACTAAGTAATTTGGAAGGAGGTTGCTGGTTAGTCTACTATCTCTTGTTAAATTTAATAATTATAAATAAATAAATTTAACTTTAGAATATTCTGGAAGAAAAGATTGGCCTTGAGTGGGACTTGAACCCACAACTCCTGCTTACCATGAGAAACTTTATCATACAGGCGTTAAATTACAAACAAATGTCGCTAGACCGACAAGTGCTTTCGACAATAATTATTTTCGTCTTCATCAGGCCGTTAAAAACGGTTAAATTCCTTTTTTGACTACAAACAACTGACTGTTCCAAATGTATTAACGTTTTGGAATGGAAGCAACAGTAGAACATAACACAAATTTTTAAATAAAAACACGCATGGTTATAATGCACATGTGCTATGTGCCTTCAAATTATGGAGCTAGATACGTTGTTTTAGATAGTTATACAAATTGATCCACAAAGGGGAATTGCACCGTTAATTAGAAGGGCCTTTCTTTTATCTTCCAATCAAGCTGCTATCAATACTGAACTTAATATTATTCGCTGTGCAGTAAATGAGGCGGGCTACAGTAATGCCAAATTTATCTACATCTTAAATAAAGTAAAAAGATCACTTTTTCCCGCTACCACACTGAAAGAATCCACAATAGTCCTTCCCGCGATACCATTTTGTGGTCATGTCACTCTTTGTATTTTTGGGCGACATTTTTTTCTACCGGTTTCCCCACAACCAAACCTTAGGAGGTTGCTGTCCAATGACAGGGATCCTACTTCCATTCTTGAAAGATCGGGGGTTTATTCTATCCCATTGGAAAATATGTTGGGTGGGTGCACCCATTATATTGGTGCAACAACTAGAATGTTGTCTTGTTGTATTTCAGAACATCAGTATTTTATCAGGGAAGGCAAGAATGAAACTGATCTTGCTAGAATGGTGTTACAACACCAACATACTCCGTTGTGGGACGAGGTGGCCATAATAAGACATTGCAACAACAGAAATATAGTATATGTTTGGGAGGCCCTCCTTACCAACATATTAAATCCCTGCAACACCCCCACACTTGATTTGCCTCCTTTGTGGATCAATTTGTATAACTATCTAAAACAACGTATCTAGCTCCATAATTTGGAGGCACATAGCACACCCGCATTATAACCATGCGTGTTTTTATTTAAAAATTTGTGTTATGTTCTACTGTTGCTTCCATTCCAAAACGTTAATACATTTGGAACGGTCAGTTGTTTGTAGTCAAAAAAGGAATTTAACCGTTTTTAACGACCTGATGAAGACGAAAATAATTATCATCGAAAGCGCTTGTCGGTCTAGTGACATTTGTTTGTAATTTAACGTCTGTATGATAAAAGTTTCTCATATTAAATGGTCAGCTTGCTGTCCACTTCTGTATTATAGATAACTGCTTACCTCCTGCTAAATTCCTTAGTAATTAATTAGCCTTAATAGCCCAATAAAGGAATCCAGCTTTTTCATATTTGAAATAATTGTTGGGTTGCATTTGTAATACTGTATTTAAAAGATATTTTGTATAAAAAGCTGAATATGTTGTTTTATTTTGTTTTTTTCCTGTTGGTCTCAGTTATTATTAGTTATTGCCAGAATGTATCCACCTAATTATTGCTGAAATATAAATAAAATAAATATAAAAATATTTTCAAATTCTTAGTGACAAGCTATGTAAATGGCTGTAATTAGACAGAAAACTTATGAGAACTTTAAAAGTGAATACCGATCTATTTATTTTTCTGTTTCTGTTATTCTCACTGTGGCAGAAATTTCTTTCTGTATTTTGCTTTTGGCTCTGCTTCTCTATGCATAAAATTCTAAGTATATTTTTATTATATACTTTCATGTATTTTTAACACAGTATTTGTAGACTATTATTTGTATCATTGTATCATTTAGACTTTTTTTAAATCCATTTTAAATATTGTTTAAGATTGTTATATCAATATTTTCATATAGTAAAAGTAAAGTATTTTTTCCTTAATCATCTACAGTTCTCTCCTTTTTTTGAAATAGTTTGCTCCAAAAAAAGCAGAACTATGTGTGTAAAAAGTGTTTACTTAAATCATTAAAATTCAGTTTAAATTTGGTTTATATAAAAAAAGTTTTTTTTCTGATTATTAGTACAGGCATACCTCGACTTACGTCGGTTCCGAGTTACGTCGTTCCCGATTATACATCGCTTGTTAAAAAAGTATATGGAAAAATAAAAATCAAGTTTAAGTCATTTTATTCGACTTTACGTCTGTCCGCCACAAATATTGAAGTCGTAATATCACTAGATAAACGTTTAAAGCACATAAAATCATATTAAAATATATACAAGTATGTACTGTATTTACAGTACACGCATTCGTAAATTTAGATTACTTTTTTTGTACTATATTAAAAACTAAAATTTATTTGTTTGTAAGCTTAAAATAGATTTTTATTAACCATATATTATTAAAAATGCATTAATAAATAAAATACAGAACCGGGAATGGTAATTTACGGTTTAGCCTAGTGATAAGTAGATTCGGAGACAAGTAAATTCGACTTACGTCGTTTTCCTGGAACCAATTACCGACGTAAGGCGAGGTATACCTGTATTAATTTTTATCAAAAAAACCTCTTTATGTAGAATTTATGATAAACATGTAGTTTTTCTTGGTATTTTTACAGTTTTTTTTATTGAGTCAGTCTTTTATGTAATTTTCTTGCAATAAAAGCATTTTTTACAAATGCAAAGATTTTGTGTAAAGACTCATGCTTTTCATAATAAATTTAGCAATATTTACTACAATTTACATTAGATAATGAACAAAGCATTAAAATTAAACAAACTTTAACAATCTGATTATTATGGTAGAAAGAAAAAAAGATACTTATTTTATTAGATCATAAATGAATCTCTATTTTTCAATTTTCTGTAAAAATTTGGAGTGATTATACAGAGTTGAATTCAAGCCTCTGTTTCTTAATATTTGATTTTTCAATAGTTTAAATATGCATAATCTTATGTTGTAATTTTTTTTCCTCTGGTTTTTCATCAGCTTTTTTTTCTGTAAATTCTGTAATTGTTGTATAGGGACAAGAGACTTGAAAAAGTAAAATAGAAAAGTGGTTTTAAAAAAATTGTATTTTTACTTTTTAAGCTTCAAAATAATAAAATAAAAATATTTTTTACTTAGTGCATATAGAAAGTTCTATTTAGTACTCTAAAGCATTTTACACTCTTTCATGGAACATTATAGCATATACAGTGTGTGCCATGAATAATTGTCTGTAGGAGAGCAATGCTGGGAATTCATGCTGTATGGGATGATTTAATTGCATGAATAAAGGAACTGTATTGGTTAATTTGTTAATTCTACAGGAAAAACACACTTTTCCAGCAGCAGTGGAGAAAGTGCTCTGTGCTGCTGGAAAGTAAGTGAAGTGTTTTTTCCTGTAGAGTTACAATTGTAACAGTTTAGATAGCTCGATAATTTGTTAGTGCCAGAATTTAGTGTTGATGACAAATGGAAGGTAAAACCAAGCTAAAAATTAATTAAAGGGTAATGAAAATGACAGGAATTTAATATGCTTCTGCTTACAACATGAACTTTCTAGCATTTCTCCTATGGATTGTTAGTTATTCATGGTGCACCTTGTGTAAAAGTTGTTATAACAAAAAGCACTTTCATAACTCATTCAAAACAATCTTTTTTGAATGAGTTATTTATTTATATAAACTGATTTTATCACTTAATGTGATTAAGTTTAACAAAAGCAGGAAAAAGTTTTATAGCAAGATAGATTATGATCAATAAGTAAGATTTATTATAAATTTTTGTTATTGATCATGATCTTATATTTAATCAATATCACACCTTTCTTACATCTTCCAGCAATATTTTATTAGAAACAAATGTTTTTGGCCTAGTTTAAGAGCCTGCTTATTATTGTACAATATTGATTAATGTTAGGATAAATTCAAGTTTTGAACGTCTCATTGTTCTTTTATTTTTTATTTTTTGACATTCCATTATTAGTAGTCTTATCAGAGGTGAGACTACTAATAATACACATAAAAGAATACCAATATGATATCAAACTAGATTCTTACACCACAACTTTTGTCATGTTTTTGTGAAACTTAATTGTATACTAAAAATGAAGTCATATCTAAAAGTCCACGCATATCTAATATATAATCGAGACGGGTTGATAATAATAATAATAAGTGCAGAGCCCAAACGGTTAGGGGTTGAAAGTTGAAATTTGATACACAGAGTACGTCACGAAAATGCACACTAAGAAGGGATTTTTCGAAATTCCCCCGGGGAGAAGAAAGACAGGATTAAGGCTTAACACTTCCATCAACAATGGAAGTGTTAAGTAACAATGGAATTATTAAGAGAAAGTGACATGCAAGATTTACAGGCGCAGATGCAGTTTTTGCAGGAAATCGAACATATTTTTAGAACCATCTAAAAATTCTCTAATTAGTCTGGAAACAAGGGGACCCAATTCTTGCATTCTGTGAAATCGAACATATTTTTAGACCCATCTAAAAATTCTCTAATTAGTCTGGAAACAAGGGGACCCAATTCTTGCATTCTGTGAAAACAGGTAAGGTTGACTGTAATGTAATAATCTTTATCTTAGTTATCGTTACTTTTGCCCGAGCAACGCCAGGCCCACCTGCTAGTAATTATATATTATTCATTAAAACCTTTATGAAAATTAATTTAAAATATAAGATATACTGAAGATATTTTTTAAAATTTATTACATAGTTTTTTACATAGCATTTTAGTTTTTTATAATTACTATTCATTCTTTAATTAATTAAATTATTTTCCTTAATTAATTAAACATTTAACAATAACATTTTTCACGTTTCATGTCACTTTACTTTACTTTTTCTTAATTCATCAAATTTTTATACATTTCTTAAACAATAAATTATGGAACCAAACAGTTAAATTCTCTGTAGTTTTGCTTTCTTGGCTCTTCAATACAGTAAAACCTCTACACCTAAAATTTGAAGGGACCAAAAAATTTCTATTCAAATGCAAAATACAAATTATTAGAATCAGAGATGCAATTTTGTGATATATTTAAGTCCACAATATTTATTTTGAATCATTAATAGAACAATATATGAGGCCATAATAATAATTCAAGTACAGTCGACCCCCCTATAACACAGTAGATACATTCCGTTCTTTATGAATCCATTTTGTATGAGTCCTTGCCAATCACAGCCCAGCACTTTCAAACAGCCATAGTCCGTAAAGGACTATGGCTGTTTGAAAGGTTTTCTTCCATAAAATTAATCGATTCCTAGACTAATTCGACTCAACATTTCCAAAATACTTATATTTTTTTGGGAATAATCCGTATAAACTATGCTATAAACAAAAAATTGTAGGATTATTTACCGAGTGTGCACCATTCAACGTCGCCATTGCTTAAGCTTGTTTTCATTGCAAAGCAGCGCACCAAATGGCGGCCGCGATTTCTGATAAGTTATTTTTCTGAAAAAACTTCGTTGAACTTTGGAGACATCATTAATATAAATAATTTTTATGGCCATAGAATAAGAAATCTTTCTTTCACAAGAAATGCATAAAATTAGTGCTGTATTAGACTTACAGTACCTAATTTACTTACTGTACAGACGATAGTAAACTCAACTTACTCGCCTAAACTCTCTGTAGTGTGGCGCTGGACGGCAGAAAGTATATATATAATTATAATAAAGTTACAATAAATTAAGTTAATATATAATTATATATACAGTACCTAATTTATATATAATTAATATATAATTATATGTACAGTACCTAATTTATATATAATACTGTACAGACGATAGTAAACTCAATTTACCTGCCTAAACTCTTCGAGCGTGGCGCTGGACGGCAGGAAGTAGTTCGGCTGCCCGATGATGTTTTACCGAATTATAGGAGTTTTTTACCATGTTTGTACGGATACCGTCGCAATTTTTTTGCCATCATATAGGAACCCGTGTTATAGGGTAGTCGACTGTAAATATCATAAATTTAGATATATTACAAAATTACCTCTGCTATATTGAATTTATTCAAATATCAAATTTCTCATAATATATTGTATAAATTATCTACAGAAAACTTTAATAAATATATATTTGCTAACCATCTAATGTAAAAGACTTTGTGCCAAATTACTAAAAATATTAATGGAATTTACTATGGTTGTCTTTGTGTCTGCTAAAGCACCAACATGGCTGCTGTGAATGAACTCTGCATCAAATATAAATATGAATTATGAGAACATTAGTATTCTCCAATGAAAATTAAAAAAACAAAACACTATAATAAACTTTAGCTTTCTCACAATGTCCCTTTTTCATCCACTGTGCCCAAAACACCATTAACATTTCTGCCAAGAAGAGAACATAACTTTTAAGCTGCTGGATGATACTACAGAAAAGCTAGATTTAGCAAATCATCTGATAAATTGACATCTCTGATGTCATTGGCTTGCTTATCCAGCTGTATTAACTCTATTTTACCAAACAATGCCCAAAACATGCATTTTTCAGTAAAGTGTTTCAGTTGAACTCAATGAGTGCTGACCAACTTAAAAAGGGACACATTGAGATACGTGAAATTTTGTTTGATTTAATTAGTAGTAAATACAAGGTTCCTACTTGCCTGGAAAGTTAGGAAGAGTCAGGGATTTTCATTACTGTTCAGAAAAAGTCATGGAAAGTCAGGAAATTTGTCAAAAAATCAGAGAATTAGCTTCCTTGGCTGCCTTATTGATGTTTTTTGCTGATAATATTTTTGACTAAGTGTAGCAGTCTGCAGGCAGCAAGAAATAATGTGGTGCAATATAACTTATGAAAAGTGTGCAGAATATTTTCATAATCCAAAATTTCCCCAAAATTTTACAAAGTACAAAAAATGATAAATAATTTTAATTTAAATGTTATTATTTGTCATTTTAGTAATTTTGATTGCATAAAAAAACAATTTTTGATCTATTTTCCTGTTTGTTAATATTTTATAAAGTTCAGGAAATTTATTAAGGAATAAATTTCATAAATATATACTTTTGTACATGTATTATATATGATTTGTTAATGAATAATAAATAAATAATGACTTTTTTCTTTTTTTCAAAGCCATGAAGATTTATGGTTGTGGATTAATAACAGGATAAACTATTTTAATTTAATAAAACAATTTATTTTTAGTCTTAATAATTTGGCAATTATAAAAAAATATATAACTGTTAGTCTTTTTAGTCTTCCCAGAAAAAAATAATGAATTAAAAAGTTGGAGAAACAATAGTGTATGTGCATAGTAAGCTAAATGATGTTTTATTTTGTCAATGTGCTGTACTGTAAGGGAGGTGAGGGTCAGGGAATTTGTACAAAGTTGGTCAGGGAAAGTCATAGAATTTAAAAGAAAAATTTGAGTAGTCTCTTTACCCTGTAAATATGTTATATAATATATGATGTTCACTAGAACTGATGATCCAGTTCAACTTAAGGGAATTGAGATTAGAGTTTTTACTATATATAGTTTTTCTTCTAACCAATTTTTGGTTAAATTTTTTTGTATTATTTAGGGTTTTCTTCTCATTAAAGTCAATGCAGAATGTAAAATATTTCATGAAAGTATTCTTAGATAGGAAAGTTTTAAACTTTTCTGATATATATTATCTGTCAATTTTTTTTTTTTTTTCTTTCTCCTTTCCTCCAATTTGCATTCACATACTTTGTCCTACTCTTTCTTATTCATAACATTCCAAGCATTCCATCACTATAAACAAAAGTTTTTCTTACATACTGTCTGGCCATTTATTTTTTGTTTTTTATCTGCTCAAAAAATACGACTTCTACTTCTTTATGTAGATATTGACCTGTTGGCATATGGGTTTGAATAACAACTATGTTGTGATAGATATAGCCACTGTATAAAATGAAACTGTTTTAACATTGAATATTTTAAAGAAAGAAAAGAAAAGAAAATTTTAGAAGTATACAATTATGAATAGAATATTTTATATTTAATTGTTAGATCAAAAAAAATTTGTTTCTGAAAATATTTATAATAAATACATTCTTACTNATTTTATATTTTGACTTCTTGACAATACAGTTTGTTTGTTTTGATTCTTCTTTTTCTTGGGTTCTGTTGTTATAATTTGAATAAGTTTTTTAAAATTTTAGGAAAATCTATTAGCAATAAAAAAAATATGGTAGTTTTTTCATATTTTTAGTTAAATGTTGATGGCATTTGAATCTACACATTTGTAGTTACAAGTTTTTGTTTTTTGATTGTTGTTACATATATATATTTTTTTTTTGTCAGATATCAGCAAGAGTTTTATACACAATTAATGTAATTTGGCTAAATTGTGGCTGCTAGCTGTTAAGAAATTTTATTAACAGGATAAAAACTTTATAAAATTGTCTCCAGTAATTTGTAATTGTAAATAGTTTTGATATTTATATTTAATTGTAAACATATCCAAATTATACCAAATAAGGAAAAATCCAAGCTATAAAAATTTAAAGTTATAACTTGATAACATTTTAATATATAAATGTTTTAATCTAGAATATCAAAAACTAAGGAAGGATAGCTGCTTTAAAAATAAGTAAATGTGTATATTTTGCCTACATACACACACTATATATATATATGCTGTGTATATATATTCAATTTTTAAATTTCCATTGTTTAAAAACAAGGAAAAACTCTTTAATGCAAAAAAACCAATTAATTACAATTTAGAAATGATAATTTCTAAAAAAAAATCCATTATCATTAAGCTTTTTTACATTATTGTAATGCTGTGACGTCATCTTTGCCATTGAGATGTTCAATTTTTTTGCTTTTGTTTGTACTTCAGCTTCCATGGTAATAAAATCTTTCCAGAGTTCCCAAACATGAAGCTTTTTAAGTTCAAAAAAATTTGAAACACTTCATTTAGCAAGACTTTTTTTTCATTTGTTTTGCAAAATTGTCTAGAAATCTTATAAAAATTTCTCATTTTTACTTGAGCTAATTAAGAGTTTCCTATCACACACATTTTTACACTCTAGTAATTTATAATAATGGAAATAGCTTTGAATAATAGTTATTTAGTAAATATATAAAAAGTAAAAGAGGGACAGCATGAAATTTTGCTTGATTCCAAAATATGCAATATTTTTTTTTTTTTATAATGTAAAGATACACTATTTTGTACCTAAAATTTAATCTGAAATTTAGGATGTAATTTTTACTAAGAAGCAAAAAATCCACTTAGAAAATATGATACATCCAATGCAATAGTGCACTTATAAGGCAAAAAAAATACAATACAGGTAACCCCTGTATAACATGGCACTTCTATAGCACGGATTCACTCTAACATGGTTTGGGAATTGGGTAAAACCATCGTACAACATGAAATGTAATAAAGGGTGTGTTCTTTTATACCTCCGTGTAACTCCGCGCAAGCATTCTAATTGTTTTCGTTGCTACTTTGAATGCTCTTTCAACAGATAATCCATTTAATGTTTAATTTTACAATTGGGACCCTTCTTTTGCCTCTAAAAGCTCATTTTAGAATTATAGATTCCTCCATCACGATACTATTGATAGTGCAGGCGCCGCCATCTTTCTTTCACCATCATTCCTAAATGCCTACAAACAGCAGTGCACTCCCGTTGCAGAGCAACCGCTATTAACGAACGCGCCCAAAAACTGTTATCAGTTGATGATGCTCATGCTGAGATCATCGTATAGAATGAATAATCCTCTGGTAAAATATTTACTTAAATAATAAATAAGTATTTTACCTATGAAAAAAATGAATAATAAATCCGATTTAAATAAGGATTTAACAGCATGTTTTTTAATTTTTGGAACCTAACCCCCCTTTTTGCACTAGTTCTTTGTTTCATATAACATGGCTTCACATAGTATGGCAATTTTTTGGAACATAACTCCCATGCTATACTGGGGTTACCTATAATTAGTTGTCATCTGATTTAGTAAAACAAAAACTTTTAAAATGTGTTAAAAGTTTTTTTTACATTTTTTGAAAAACTTAATTTAAATTATGAATATTTTTGTACGAAAATTGCCTACTATAGCAAACAAATAAGCTGATTTATTAAAGTGAATATTAAAAATATGTTTAGTTATACATGTTAGTTATACTTGCATCTTTGTTATTTCTTTCTAGTGTCAGACAACAATTTCAAATCTAAAGATATCGGGTTTATAGCCCAGAAGAAACTTTTAAGTAGAATGGCAAGTAAAAATATAGCTAAAGTTTTCATCGATGATGTATCTGGAAACTTGCTAGACAATGTATATAGATTGGTAAAAAATCAAAGTGGTAACAAGAAAGAAGCTGAAAAAGTGGTTAAAAATATAATAAAGGTAAGTTGATTATTAGTAGAACTGATGATCCAGTTCAACTTAAGGGAATTGAGATTAGAGTTTTTACTATATATAGTTTTTCTTCTAACCAATTTTTGGTTAAATTTTTTTGTATTATTTAGGGTTTTCTTCTCATTAAAGTCAATGCAGAATGTAAAATATTTCATGAAAGTATTCTTAGATAGGAAAGTTTTAAACTTTTCTGATATATATTATCTGTCAATTTTTTTTTTTTTTTTTTTTCCTCCTTTCCTCCAATTTGCATTCACATACTTTGTCCTACTCTTTCTTATTCATAACATTCCAAGCATTCCATCACTATAAACAAAAGTTTTTCTTACATNAAAATATAATAAAGGTAAGTTGATTATTAGTATTATTATATATATATATATATTATATATTATAAAATCACCAACATAAAATATAATTTAAAAAGGTGATTTTCAATAATTTTGTTACATTACATTACAGATTGTTGTGAAAATTGGAGTTCTGCATCGTAATGGACAGTTTAATTCCGAAGAAATAAAAACTGCTGAGAGATTTAAACAGAAATTTCATTCGACAGCCATGGCAATCATAAGTTTTTATGAAGTAGATTTTTCATTTGATAAAAATTTCCTCACACAATCTCTAAATAACTGTAGATCATTATTAAAAGAACTTGTCGTGAGACATCTCACTGAGAAATCATTAAACAGGATAGATCATGTATTTAATTTTTTCACAAATCCAAATGTCTTAGATGATGTGTTCAGTCTTGACAGCAATCATAAAGAACTATTGGGGAAAATTGTTGCAGATATGCATAAATTGTTAGAAGAAGGTTCTTTATAAATTATGACAGCACCACACATATATATATATAATTAATTTTGCTTTGTGATTTGTATTACATAATTAAATTTACACATACATACCATCAAACACATATGCATTTATATATATTCCAGATCTTTACATATATTATGAGGCACAAATTTGCACTTAAGATTTTTGAATTTGCTCATGCACATTTATCAACATTACTGAATTATGTTATTTGGTAATTTATATTCTTATATACCCACATTATGCATTTAAATTTTATATTTTGACTTCTTGACAATACAGTTTGTTTGTTTTGATTCTTCTTTTTCTTGGGTTCTGTTGTTATAATTTGAATAAGTTTTTTAAAATTTTAGGAAAATCTATTAGCAATAAAAAAAAATATGGTAGTTTTTTCATATTTTTAGTTAAATGTTGATGGCATTTGAATCTACACATTTGTAGTTACAAGTTTTTGTTTTTTGATTGTTGTTACATATATATTTTTTTTTTTTGTCAGATATCAGCAAGAGTTTTATACACAATTAATGTAATTTGGCTAAATTGTGGCTGCTAGCTGTTAAGAAATTTTATTAACAGGATAAAAACTTTATAAAATTGTCTCCAGTAATTTGTAATTGTAAATAGTTTTGATATTTATATTTAATTGTAAACATATCCAAATTATACCAAATAAGGAAAAATCCAAGCTATAAAAATTTAAAGTTATAACTTGATAACATTTTAATATATAAATGAAGATTGCTAATAATATGCAAATAAGATTAATGTGTCTTATGAATATGAAGACTAAAGTAATAGCTTCGTAGGTTTGAATATAGAAAATAATTATTTTCAAAATTATTAAAAGAAGTTGCTAAATTTAACAGACCATTACATAAAATCATAATTTTTTTACAATGTGATATTGATTTGCTCATCTTTACCCTTCTATGATAAGGCTTTAATTTAAGCAATAACAAGTATTTCCTAGTTACAAGAGATTATTAAGACAAAAAACTAGCACAACAGTCTAAAAGATGGCCAAAAACGTTCGAGCATTAAAATTTTTTGTTCATTCAGTGCTGGAATTAGCATTTAGGTGTTAATTGTTGTGTTGAGATTATTAAGTTTTTATTCATTGATACAACTGCAATGAAGTATACAAACGAAGTGAAAGAGAACAGTTTAAGATTTTAAAAGAAAGAGTTAGCTAAATATGTAAAATATACTTTGTCAGACAGAAAGAAAACTAAAATTATAAATCAGAATTTTTTCCATTTAAAAAATTTCTCTCGTTGCTTGAGTGCTATGATATATATATATATATTTTTTTTTTTTTTTTGGTACTTCACAAATGGCCCAAGATTTAATTACTTCTCATATAATTATTTTAAAATGACCTTATAAATACAAAAGAATAATTATGATTTCTTGGTATGGATTGGTCAAGAGCTAACATAATTCTATCTTGTAAATGTAATTTTTAAGATGCACTTTATAATTCCAAATTCTGTGTTTGAGGAGGAGAGAGAGAAATTCTAATAAATGAATATGAGATTTATTTTAATAATAATAATAATAATGTTTGCAAATATTTGAATATGATTAATTGAGTAACTTAATCATTCTACTGTGACCTGAAGTATTATCTAGAAAACAAAGTTGCATATTTAGACTTGGAGATAATTTTAGATAATGATTGTATCATTTAATGTAAAGATTATTCAAATATTTTTATTTGCATTAAGGCTAAGCTTGTTACAGGGGGTTTTTTCTTGGAGATAATTTTTAAAGTTTCTCATAAATTTTGACAAATTTTTCACTTGTTGAATAAATCAGATAAAGATTGTTAACTTTTATAAATCTTTAATCTATCTTGTCTTCCTTCATAAAATGATCAATAAGAATGTTTTTCTTAAATTAAATTTATTGCAGTGATCTAGAGCTTAAGGAATAAATATGTTTCTTACTTTTCCACAAAAATCTTGGTAATGGACAATGAAATTAACTAGTTAATTTATATTTTAATTTTTTTCAGAATGAAAATATTAACATAATATTAATGGTAACCAAACTTAAAACAATTGTTAGAGGCTTATATCATATTTAATTCAGTTTTTAACATATTTCTATGATTAATTTCACCTTTAAACAAAAGTTTCAATAAATTACTTATTAGGTTATAAATATATAGGCCTAATTACTTTTTAAATAATTAAAATTTTATTATACAGATAAGCAATGGTGACAAAATGAAAATTGCTTCTCTGCATTAAACATGCATCAAAAATGAAAAATTCGTTAATGCTTATAATGTAAACAAAATATAATTGAAACTGGATGATGATTTACAACCCTTGACTTAAAGGTTAAAAATCAATGTACTAGTCTATTAAGCTCACATCCTAACTGGCATATAATAAATTTTTAGATATGCCACAACACCCAGATATGCTAGAAAGTGATTTTCAATTCAGCTTTTGTAACAAGTAAAAATTTTTAGATATAAACACTTGTTTTTATTAACAGTTCAGTGAGCCAACATTTTTGATTATTCATCTGGGTTAAAATGCATTTAAATAATCTTCCTAGAATTTCTAATGATTTTAAATGTTTGGTAATGATGTACTTGACTGCATTTATCAAACAAGTCTCCATTAAACTTTAATGCCTGTGTTCCAAATGAAATATGCAATTAAGCTCATTAGTACTAGTTCTTGTTGTCAGATTGAGATTACATTTGAGGAAAGAAAAATCTAATCTATAAACTCATTTTTATTCCTAAGAGAGACTTATTGAATATGTTTTCTCTTCTTTATTGTTCACATATAGTTGTGAACTTGTTTTTCTTTCAGTAATATGAAATGGTCACTAAAATAAAATCTTTAATTTCAAATCTTTTGACAATAAAATATTGCATTAATCATAGAATTATATAATTTTTTTCCTTTTGAAACTTAATTTAGAATAAGACTAAAATGATAAACAAAACTCAAAAAATGAGTTTAATAAAAGTCAAATATATAATGTTTTTATAAAATTTTATCTTTAATTGAAAGTGCCAAAACTTTTTTACAACTCCTCAATGGGTTAAATTTTGTAGTGGTTTATGTACTTAACAAAAATGAATATTTTAACAAGTATAAACACAACTGATAATAAAAATATTCATATTTTATATGGTTTTCTGGAGATGCATGTAACATACTCATTTGTAGTGTAATATGTAAATGAATGCAACAAAAATAAGTAAAAATTTTGAAAAAAAAAATTCAAGAAATTTTCTAATTTTACATTCTTATGATGATTGTTTTTTTCAAGTTCAATAAAATATATAAAGTTGAACTTACTTTAAAATGAAGAAATCTCAATTCAGAATTTGATCTTCATTATATATTATGATTCCTTTTATATTTAATTGACAGATTGATAACTTTAAATGTGTTGTTCCTTAGAAATATGAAAAATAGATGTCTGTTGAATTGTCATTTTCCTTCTTTAAATGTTTTCATTTGTTAGACCAAATACCCACAAAATTATAGATGGATAAATTTACAGCTGAGAAATTTTTAGTTTTAGTCTTTTTATCCTAGTCATATAATTGTGTTTTATTGAAAATTTTGATTGTTGACTGTATAATTAAGGAAAAATTGGAATTAGTTTTTGTAATTTTATGACTGGTTTGAATACCACAAATGCATTTGTCATGTAAAAGCAAAGATATTTACCGATTATGCATATGCCGAAATTTACAAGCAATAATATAGCCATTTATTTGTCTGTTAAATTGATCAACTCAAACTTAATGAAATTTAGTTTGTCTTAAGATAGATTATTTTTCTCGAGTTAAAAAGTTTTTCATGAAGAAATGTACTATTAATTTGACATAAATTTGTAAACAATGATCTCTACACTATGAACTAATTTACACACTAATGATTATTTATCATTATATTTTGTAATTTTAATTATTTAATACAGTGACTAAACACCTCAATATTTATTTTGATGTATTTATTCACAGTATTAAGAAAAAAGAATTAATGCAACTATAATGAAGACAATATTAGACAACTTTTAAGCAATAGTCAATTTTATCTAGAGTTGTTATAATTTAGGTTGTTCTATTGTATTTTATATACTTTTGTATTTTTTATAAACTTTTTCCTAATTTTGAATATTAAAAGAAACTTGTGCTCAATATGTTTTCTTGATAAATTGTCAAAAAACTGTGTATATGTTCAGTTTATGGTTACGTGTTTTTCCACTATGCTGTACTTAAGTTGTAATAAGCGTAAATTGTGTATGTTCTTGTTTTTTCTAGATTTATATTTTCTAAGAAATTTGTAAATGTTGTACATAAAAAAAACTTTATATATACTTTTCTATATCTAAATACTTGTTTAATTTCTAATTAAATCCATTTTAAATTTCTGAAGTTTATTATAAAAAAAAGTTTTTTTTTCAATTTGTAAAAACTAATGATGCTCAAGATATGTTCAGGTTATTTAAGTATTTTTTTTTAATATGACAGTGATTTTACTGATGATATTTAAGAAATTTTTAAACTTGTCAAAGCAGAAAATTGTATATATTTTATAGTTTTGTATTGATAAAAATGTAAAAAAAAGCAACTATTAGACATTCATGTTGTTCATACTACAAAAATTTTCCTAAAAAGTTTTAAAACATTCCATTTAAAGCAACAGATTTATAAATCTGTATAAAAATTGTTTATTCCAAATTGCTATAAAATTTTGTATTTTAAAATGTTCTTTTAAATCAGAAAAAGTTTGTAAGAAAAAAGTAAATTTTTATATTTTAATAATGTCTGTAGATTACTTCCTAAATATAATAAACAGGCTTTTTATGTGTATTTGATGCTTTTGTGATAAAAACATACAAGCTAAGAATTGTAATTATAAAACAATGATGTATGCAATAGACTTGCAACAATCATTTAAGTAATATACAGTAGAACATTGATTATCCGACTCAATTGGGGACTCAGGTTGGTCGGATAACTGAAAAAATCGGATAACCGAAAAGAAGGAAAAAAATACATTATTAGTATAGTATATTAGGATATCCCATGTAATTAGTTTATTAGTATATCACTATTAACCAACTTCGTGTTGAATTTTCATCGATGTTTAGCCTAACAAATTTTTTAAAATAATAATCGTCGCTATTGTATCGTTAAAAATTATTTTAAAATTATTTTATTGCTCACGAAACAAACAACCACTCATAATTAGAAAATTAAGTCTCGTTTAAATACTGGCCTCCCTTCAATGGTCAAGCCATTGATGCTAGCTAAAACATGCAAAAATTTAACAAAAATAATATTAAAGTAGCCAAGACATAGCCAAATACCGTTCAGTTCAGTAAATTTCAAATGTCCGCGTGCCACATCACTAGCAGACGTTTGAAATTTACTGAACTGAACGGTCGGTTAACCGATGTGACGGTTAATCGGGGGTCGGATAATTGATGCTCTACTGTATATACAGACAAAATCTCAATCATGACAGAAATTATTTGTATGCTCCTTAAATTTTTCTAGAAATCATCGTGTCTGTTGACATTTTGAAACTTGTTAATCCTCAAAAACTGTTTACTTTCACAACACAGATGTTTTAAACTGGATTTAAAGTGATCCTATCATATTGGATCCATGTCAATCTACTGTCCAAATGAATTTGTCTATATGCTTTCCTTAACTAGAAGATCCAGAATATTATATATGAGGATATTGTGACTTGTATAACAAGCCATTTATTTATTACAGCTTCTCAAAACTCCTGCAAATTTTCTGTCGTGGCTTTATCAAATGTTTTTTTTTTTTTTTTTATTGTCCATTTTGATACAGAAATTGAATAGGGCTATACTGTTTTCAGAAACAATGACTATTATGATCTAAGAAGACAATCTATATTTTATCACAGAAATAATTCCTTCATACTGAAAATTTTTCATTAATGAGTTATGTTAATGGAATAAATACAGTAATTCCTCAATTTACTGTAGACCAGTGTTTTTCAACCTGTGGGTTGCAACCCCAGGGGGGGTTGCAAAGCCTTACATGGGGTCACGGGTAAAAGAAAAAGACAAATGTTTGTAGGTCCTACACTACAATAAAAATAAACTACAATTTCAGTGTACCTGTTTATTTTACAGTACAATTGGTTTTTCGATTGATATTTAAAGAAAACTAGAATTTCAGTGAGAAGCCTGTGCCTGTTTATTTTACAGTACAATTGGTTTTTCGATTGATATTTAGGTCTCAACAGAAAGAAAATTAAATATGTAGTTTTTAAAATCACTGATATAGTTTTAATATGGCCCTGGGGAGTCACCAGAATTTTTTAACTTGTAAAGGGGTTGCATATTCAAGAAGGTTGAAAAACACTGCTGTAGACTTATAGTCATAAGATAATGTATCACATCCATTTGCTTAATAGATGACATTGTTAGTTACAGTATCACTTCGAATGTAAGTAGTAATGGCAAAATCTATAAGGAAAAAAAAAGTTTTATTTTCTTATAGTTTTTGTCATTACTACTTACATTCAGAGCAGTTTAGTTTTAATCATCATCTGAAATAGATATGTATGTATATTAAAAAAACATTGTATTTAAGCATCATTTGACTTACTCAGTTTTTCCAAATTCTGTAGAAATGATCAGAATGAATTAATTGTGTAAGCTGCAGACTTGTATAACTTTTCACAAAAAAAGTCCAGCAACAAGTTTCATAACTTCCCACCAAAAATATTTAAAATTGCTTGTGGTGCCATCTGTTACGAGATTTTATTTTTAAAAATCTTTATAAAATGGCAAAAAGCTTAATTAATAATTAAATTAAGTAGAAATAAGTCGAAACCAGTTACTTTGTACTCGAATATTTGTAGTCTCGGGAAAAAAGTGGAAAGACAAATTTTTTATGACAACAGATACATAAATCTTAAATTTAAGGAAAGTAAATTCTAGAGCTTTTTCTGTACCTCTTGCATCTCTCTCATTCATTAAATTTAGTTGTAAATGATGCTACCAAAGTAACGGTTAATTTTTTAACATTATACAAGAATTGTACACGTTTTTTTCTACATCCCCTTAGAGATGGGATATACGAAATCGTAATATCACTGGTTTAACATTGAAATCCGTGAGTAATATAAAATCGGAGAGCGGAATAAAAATATCAAATATTTTAATGGATTTTTTAAACTCCTGTCAACTATACAGAACTATC
>NW_019384500.1:665435-717746 GCF_000671375.1 Centruroides sculpturatus | reverse complement strand
CCGTTTATTCTAACACAGTCGACATTTAGGTGACACCTGTTTCTAGACGGTGACAGGTATACAACAGCACGACAGCTTGTCCTTCTGTCCTCAAGGATGTTAGTTACCTACAGGGCGTCTTCCGATCCTTATAGTAACGCCTCTTTACTCAACTTGATCCATTTCTAAGCATCTATACTGATGAGAATAAATTATTTTTGATTAAAGGATGCTTTGGATTTAAAAGAACTTTAATCTCTTTGCAGCTTCCATTAATCTTTTGTGGCTTCATCGAGGATTTTCCTGAAGCATCCATTGAAGATATTAATATGTATAACTGTAAAATTGGAATCTTTTGTATTAGAATAATTTTTGTATTTTGTAAAAATAATCGAACGAGTCCTCATTAATGAAGTGGCTACTCATACTTCGTACGATAAGTGCGTGACTATTTTCAACAATTTCGGTTTTTTATGTTATTAGGAAAGATGATATGGAACGTTAATTAGCATTTTCGTGATACTAATTTTTGTGCTGATAAATTTTCAAAGTAAAAAAAGAAAAATACAATTTAATGTGTTTATCTCACAACTGCTTCTAATTTTTGAGGGGGAGATTGCTTATTTCACACATTGAATTATGGTTTTTATTATTCATCAATGTTTTTTATGCTAATGAATATGAATAACAAATTAATCATTTCTAACAATCAAAATATTTTTAACTTGAACATAACCTCATTTTATTTTAAATTTTATGTTTGAATTTTCACTGCCCTATCAGAGTTCGTCAAAATATTACTTACAAAAACAATTACAGTACTTACGCCAAATAAACTTACAGACTATTATTTCTTCTTTTACTGTTTATGGTGCTTGAACTCCTAGTTTCTTTCAAACACTTTCAAACTATTATTTAACTTTTAAAATGTAAATTAATTCAAATTTACAGTTGAACAACACAAACATTGGCCGTCCTAAATGACGCGTTGGCAACTTAACTCCGTAAGAAGATTGTGGGCAGTTCCGATATTCATAAAGTGAATGTTACAGAATAATTAACAAGTCGATTTTAAGTTTTAATATTAAAGAATAAAGAATAATAAGTAAAACATTGATATTCCTGGTGAAATTACTAGTAAAATTGGAGAATGGATAAATGTCGCCAAAACTGGAGTCTCCAGGCGAAAATGACATGGTTGGTAATTCTACTTTCAAAATAGCTTGCATACAGGAAAGTTATTAAAGTGCAAGATAAAATCGTGATTTTAAAAAAATTTCACCTTGTCTTTATAAATTTTTAAAATAATAATAATCATCAAGATCATAAACAATTTTCTCATTTTTACTTCTAAATCAAGAGTGAACTGGTTATTTTAATTTTAAATCAAAATTATGAATTTTATTTTTGTATGTGCAATAACTTCTCCCTTTTGAATCTATTTACGTTATTAGCAAAATATTAATCAATTAGTTTTATTTAAAAACTTGCATTTTATGAATTAACAAATATATTTGATGATAATTTAGTACATGAACTGAGGAAAATTTGACTTAATCCTTCAATATAGAAAGTAATTGTATTTGTATGCACATCCTGTATTATTTATTACATTCTGTGTATACTATAACTGTAATACAACTTATGTCAATACATTAGGAATATTATATTTTATATGCTATAAAAAACAGCACTTTATTAATTTAAGAATTTATTCTTATATTAATTGAAAAATATTGCAGCCAGTCTGTGTGTTAAAAAATTAGCATGCACTGGTATTTATTATTAATTATGGCTTTTGTTCTGGATTTTCCCCTATAGGGAAAATCTTTACATAAAATCAGATAAATTTTTAATAATAATTGCTTTAAAAATCAAATTAAATATAATACTTTGTTTTTAAAAATATATAATCACTTTATAAATTTATGATGTACTGTACATATAATACATATGATAAACAGTAAAAAGCTTGAGAAAGATGAAGACATAGATATGAATCCCCCACCCTTCTTAAAAGGCCTCAAAAACATATGACTAAGACAAAACAGATTTTCCAGACTTATCAAAGGAAATTTTAATTTATTATCACTTTTATATCATATTTTTTTGTGTGAAACACTAAATTGTTGGAGTTCCTGTGTGTGTCTAAGGCACAGAGCAAATAGTTTGGCTAGTTCTCTTCCTCCTATACTTGATATCATTTAATATTTGTATATTACATATGGTAATTTACGTTTTCTTGTGCTGAATTTATATTTAAGCATTGCTTATCCTGTTCAAATATTAAAATATTTGAAATAACATAGAAACTATATCAAAGTAAGTGCATGAGATTGTTCTACACTTGAATTTGTTTATACACTGATTTGATTGACTGTTCAAATTAGTTTATGACTTTATTCCTTAAGAAAATTTTCCCTATTTCTAACTCTTAAAACAATAAAGTTTTACTAATATTAATTTTATTATAAGCTCTTACAGAACAATAATTCATAAACTTTAACGATTATACATTTCCCCTAAAAGTTGGCTTTAATTGCGTCACCGTTGACCTCACAAAATGCGTTTTTCCGGCATTTTTTCGAACATTATTCGCTTTGTCGATAATTCAATAGTCTCCATATTCCCTTTGTTCACAGACAGACAGACAAACGGATGGATCCGATTTTTATCTAGGTTGCTTGTAAGAGCATAAGTCATCGGACCGACTTTTTTTTTTTTTTTATCTAAAAGGAAGGAAGACAAACGGGAAATAAAAAAAAAGCCACCATATCCGGATAGAAAGGACGATTTCGGTTAAAAGACAGAAAATATTTGATTTTTAAAAATAAAAGTGGTTTAAAACGTGTGTTAAAATTACTTTAAATTGCTATAAAACTTATCTAATGGCAACATTCTATCGAATGAGTCACTCGCTATATAAACGATCGTTTTTCGATTATCCGTGATAATCTGTTGTAAATCTATACATTGAGATCGATCATTCATCAAACAAGATAGGAGATTGTCGAATAGTAGGCGTTTGTTTATTAAATAATAAAGAGTGGGAGAGAGAGAGAGAAACTTAAGCTTAATTCACAACTCCTAAATATCACCGTCGTCTTGGAATTTCTTTTATTTTTTTTAAAGAAATAAAATTTTAACATCACGGATAAACACGAATTAATCCCTTTGTACTGTACTGTACGTCCAGCCTACGCTACTGCGTAATTATGAATGAAACGATTGGTTATGAAACATTTCTTTACGCGAAAAGTAAATAATTTTGAAGATAATTGTTCTGGCAAACAGTTAATAAATTCCGTGAAAGCGTGAGGGGGGAAAGAGGGCGAAAAAACATTTTAATAAGCGAATAATACTTTACTAAGAACAAAAAACGTGACGTAACTGGATGAGATTGGTCGCTTAGCAACCGAAGATGTGAATAAACGTATGAAACGCCCACGTGCTCTGCCTCTGCCGCGCATGAATGAAAAGACTACCACAACGTACTACGTCGATTGAAAATGGTGAGTTGTTTCCCGTTCGGTTATCATTACTTGAGAGACGACGAATATGGGCAAATCGGGGTAAAGAAACCGTTTTTACTCGAATGGATGAGAAGATCGAAATCCGCCAGCCCTTCCTCTAATAGAAAAGAATGTACAAAAATTGAAGATGTCAGAAAGAAATCAGTAGAGCCACCGAATTTATCCATGTCAGGTGTGAAGTATAACGTTAAGGTAAGCTTTAATAAATTATTTTAAACTAAATTTAAATTTTCGTTATTTAATCATTGGTTTATAGGGAAGTTTAGGATGACAGGAAATATTTTTATCATTGTGTAGAATTAATCAGCGTTGGATGATATTTCCTGTTTATATCTTCGTATAAATCTTACTTCTAATTTTATGAATTTAAACCGAAACTATTTATAAAATTATATTATTTTGTATTTAAAAAATCTTAAAGTGATCAGGAAGTGAAAAATTAAGTTTCTTCCCGCTTATTTAAAGATGCAACATTTTTAGGTAAAAAATGCCAAATTTCTGGCATTTTTACCTAAAAGTTACTACGTCATAAGCCGATTTGACGTAGATTTTTATTGAAGTTTCCTGCTTAAACTCGAGTAAATTCGTCCCAAAAAATAAAAAAAAAAGAAGAATACGAATATTTATATAATTTAAAAAATAAAAAAAAAGATAGAACTTACAATTAACAGAGACTCTCCTAGAAAGGCGTGAGTCACTTTTTTCATTATAAATGAGAGTATATAGATCAAATGTCTTCAATTAAATAGTGAAAATTCCGATTTTTTTTAAACGTACGTCCTATTTTTAGAAAAAAGATAAGATCTAATTAATTATGATTAATATACGAAGTAGAAGTACACAAAAGGAAGATCTGCAAAATCATTTTTATCTCGAGTTTAGAACTTTCGTATTTAATTATCGAATCACTTCAAATAAAATCACTTATTAATTACGTAATCCTCTTACACAAATTCATTTTTTAATTAATGAACTCTTATCTATTTATAGCTCTTATTTTACTACTGTTTACGACATAATTTTTTTTTATGTTGATTATTTTTGTAAAATTATCGGTTATCAATGACACGAGCTATCATATTTTTCTGCCTTCTGAACTGTTTTAAATACTACAGTATTTATATAAGAAGACGGTATTTGCTTAACTTATTTACATAAAATTATGTTCAATTAAATTAAACACGCGTTATAATTAAACTCAAATTTCTTAATTGGCTTAAGGATTGTTGATTGTAATTTTTCTCCTCATAATGATGTAATAGAATATTCTATTAAAAAACTAAAAAAATTGATCATTTCTGTTAATAATTTGAAATAATGTCAGAATTTTTGCAAATTATGCAGCTTTTGTGATAATTATATGCAAAGTGATGAACTTGATAATATTAGATTAGACTTGGATCTAGCCACTTATTTAATTTAACCTTTTTGTATGTATAAATTTGTTATTTTCTGTATAAAAAGTAATATTTACAAAAAAAAAAAAAAAAATTTATTTAAGAACACAACCTGTTTTTAGATTTTAGGAATAATATTTATCATTTTATCCTTTACTTTATCATGCGAAATTGATAGATTTATTGCATACAGAGTTTTTGAAAATAGTTCAGAAGACAATGACGTGTTTCCTAATTGTTCTAATTTACTTATAACAAGCAATAAAGTTATAATTACTCTTATATTATCATATTTATATCTTTTGAAGATTTATTTTTTCAATTTTTATAACTTAAACATCTTTATTTTCTTTCTATTATATGCAATCTTAATTCGTGAGTTTGACACTCATTCATAAATTCCAATTAAATGATTGTTAACGTTCATTGCTTTATAAAACTTTTGACACTATCTTATTAAAATAATTAGTAATAATTCTAGTTTCTTTTTCTGTTTAGTTTAATGTATTGTATAAATGAGAAACTAAATTCTTAATGATTTTACGCTTGTTAACATTTTAAAGTAAAATATTATACTAAAAGTATAGGGAAAATACTACTGTAATATGAACTTAGCAGTGTCGATGTAATACGTTAAACACGTAAAAAAATCCCGCTTTTACGACTTAATTGGCTTGAGAAACCGTCGTAAAGCGAGTCATAAAAACACAAAATTCTACAAGTATACAAATAAATAATAATAATTTAAAATACGTTATAAGGTTCGAGTAGATATTTTAAACTGCTTGTTTCTATATTTTGAGTAATCTCTAATCCCAAAATAGAATTTTAATTGGATTTCGAAACTTTTTCTTTATTTATAAAATATATAAATTACGATCCAAGGCCATTAAAATATACTTGTTTTTGTTATGATGCGGCTTATAAATAATGAGCAAATAATGGATCCAAATTGCCGAAAAATTGGTTATTCTTCTTTATTCGTATATTTAAATGTTTGATATTAGTATAATATATTAATAATGAATGTCGATTTATGCTAATAATGCATGTTCCGAAACATCTGGAATAATTTCGAAATTTATTCTAAATATTCAAAATTTTCTCCGGGGAATTTGTAAAATTTTAATTAGGATATATAAAATTTAATTTAAATTTTAATTGGTTATGGTTTAACGATTGTTTAATAAATTTTTAAGTATATGGGATGCATTGAAGTGAAGAAATCGATGAAGGAATTCGATTTTATTACAAGATCCGAACTTGCCAAGTAAATATAATCCATTATTTCTATATTTAACAAATATATAAATCTATGAAAAATAATAAATTGTGTGATATTTATTTTGTTGTTATCTATTTATTTATTTTTTGTAGGGAATGTATTAATAGAATATGCGAGAAGATAGGAATAAAGAATGTAAATAAAAGAAAAAAGGTTAGTTTCATTTATAAATCCAGCTTATATTTGTTTAATATAAATGTATTGATCTCAAAAGCTCAAAATAAATTTTCTCAAAATGATCTCAAAATACATTAAGCTATGTTATAGCTTAATGTATGAAGAAACAACAGAAATTTATTATCAATTTTGTTTCCTCCCGCTTATCTGGGGGGGGGAACATTTAAGTAGAGAAAACAAAATCGTTAACTAGTTTCGATTGCTAAACAAACTTTTTCTTGAAGTGTGAATATTAAAAAGGAGATTAAATTATTTTCCATTATCAATAGGTTATTTTTTCACGTATTTTCAAATTTATATAATAGGCCTAATCTATTAGTTTTAAATTAGGGTTTGGAAATTTTTCTTAAAATTTGGAAGACAGTATTCCATTCCGAGGGATATCATAAAGCCGCATAGACTACTGTTTTGCAGGTTTCATAATTGTATATATTCTTTAATTTAAAAACTTATTCGAAAACCTATTTGATTCCGGTTCTGCCTGAAGACGATATTTATAAATATATCCAAAGCCCTCGCAGAATATTAAAACGTTTCTTAAAATGTTCTTTAACGCCTTTTTATGTGAATTTTTCTCTTGAATTTGTATACATTCAGCATACATGCACAAATATATATACAGTACCTGTATTATTGAAAAAAATAACAGGAAACATTTATAACACAAAATTGATGATAGTGTAATTAGTTATACCATTTTACATTTTACCAGAGGGAACTAAAGTCTGAAGACTGCAAATTCTCCACCATTTGTCTAAATTATAAAATGATTAATTTTGAGTAAATGAAATTTGTTAAAAACATATTTCAACAGCGTGTTAAACTGTAGTTTTCTACTTGTTATAAAAGTAGAGAAAATGCTAACATTTTTGAATGGGAGTTCAACTTATCCAAGTTTACATAAACATTGTGAAACAGTACATATTGATAGTATATTCAGTGTATTTTTAGTAAACTTATTACAGATAGAGTACGAAGAATATATAGGCTATCGTTTATATTTATTCTGACTTTATACTGAAAGTGTTTATTAGTTCAGCCAGATCATTAGTTTATTCATTTACACAAATGTAGACTCAGCTGAATGGTTTTGGCTGGAACTGGTGTTAGATATTGACACATTTTAAGATTTGTTTATTTTTGAACACTGGAAATTTCAAAATTAATTTTGATATTTCTCAACTCTAATATTAAACATTTAAAGCCTAATTAAGATAACAATCAGTCTATTTAATCTGATGTAAAAAGTACATGATTAATATTAATGTTATAGATTCACCATTGCCAAACTAACTGCATATAATTATCCCTTCAAGATCCTTATTGCAGCATCAATATACTTATATAATTTCTTTGTATAAACTTGGTGTATACTATTTACACAGATATAGCCTAATATTTTTGTAAGTTTTCTGACTATTACATAGTGTTATATACACAAGGACTGTAAGTATAACTCACAACTTAACTTCAAACAGGGGACTGACTGAAAGTTTATGGTTCGTTCATAAAGACAAGAGAGTTAAATGATTGTTTACCTAGTTAGTCATAAAGTAGCAATAAAGTAAAGTAACAGTGATATTTACTATAAAACATTGGTAACTATAGTATTTTAACTGTATTAGGTATAATAAAGTCTAAACAGATAATGCAGCTCTCCAATGGGCATTCCAACAAAGATTGCATGCTCTCCTGTATTTCTGATAGGCATTGTACAGCTCCTATTACAAGGTTTGGCCAACCTTGTTATAGATTATAACAATTTCTTAAATTTTAGTTAATTCATTAATTTTACACAGTAGTACTTTTATAAGATACTATAAGATAATTAGCTGTATATACCAAGATTCTGAAACAAGTAGTCCTTGTGTGTATTGTGGGCCTCTTTTGTTGTACATTTTGTCATTTTGTTTATAAATAAAGCATAATAAAAAACATAATATTATATAAAATCATATAATACATCATATATTCAAAAACAATTATTTATTATGATAGACAATATTTATAGAATTTTCACAATAGAAAATATATATCTGAATGATTTTAAAAATATTAATAACAGATGTTATAAAGGTAACATTAAGTTTTCATTGAATAAATATCCAACAGTAACAATACATTTTTTAAAAAAGTTTAAATTTATTAAAATGATATTAAAGTCAAATATAAAAGTTTCATATAATTTATATAAATTCAAAAATTTTTAAAAAGTAGATCTAAATACTGAAGATAAATAAGGATGAACTAGCCACTGCGGTTACTGTACTTAACTGAATTAATCAATGTACTGTACCTTTAATTAACAGTGAGTTATAGAATGCTAATGTTTTTGATCCACTAACAAGTCAACTTCAAATGCAGACAGTTGAAAGTGGAATGCCAATGTTGGAAGAAAGGAAGATGAAATAGAGAAGGACACCCTTTCCCCTGCTTGGCAATTTCTCCTTAGTGTTTCACATCAATTGCTGCCATTACAGCCTACTGCCTCCTTGTTTACTCTATCAGCATCTATTCCATCTTCCTTCTGACACTGGCAACACTTTCAACTGTTTACATCTGAAGATGGCCTGTTAACTGGGTCAAAAACATTAGTTTTCTTTACACTTCATCCACTTTTAAAGATGCATCGATTAATTCTACTGATGATAAGAGAGATATGAACAAAAACATTAGTGATTATGGGAAACACATAATATGAATAAAATTATTCTGTCTATTCATTTGAGATTAAGAATGATGCTAGAAGAGAAAATAAAATTATCCTAGTGGCTTTAATGATTAAAGTATAATACAAGTATTTAGCAAAGAACATGATTCAATTTTTATCTGAAGCTGGATGTATTTCTGTATTTGGAACTTAGGTTCTTTGTTTATATGTCAGAATTTACATGTTGGATATTATACATTAAGTTAAATAGTTAGAAAAATTTTAAATTGTAAAATAAATGTACAGTAGACCCAGAACCATTCCATATAATTTTGGCATCTGAGGCAAGCCTAAGAACAGTGCCAATGTACTTATATTTCTATAAATATTTTGTTATTTTTTTAGTGTCCCTACCAATTTGGCAGCTAAGACAATTGCCTCTATCTGATCTGTTGGCATGGTCCTGAGTAGATCCTCAATTTAACAGACTTTAGATTTAATGGACAAAAACTTTCTGTCCTATAAGAGAAACTTGAAGCCTTTTTTATTTATAAATAGAGTGCTTGGATCAATGAATGAATTAGTATAAATTATTCAATGTATATCATAATATTTTATTCATACTTATACATTATAATAACATTTTAACACACATCTTACACATTTTAAGTTTGTTATTACTTAATATATGTTTTTAAAACATATTTGATTTAATAGATTTTTGGCAATAGTAGACACCCCTTCCCCCAATTAGTCCATTAAATTGAGAGTCTAATGCNATATCTCCCGCACCCTTATAGCTATCGAGACGCAACCACCATAGTGCACGAATGGAGACTTGGGGCTACTACCACATACAAACACCATTCATGTGCGATGCATAGTTATATATAAATGGACGTGTGTGTCCATTTATATATATATATAAATGGACGTGTGTGTCCCTATATTTCACTTTTTAGTTAAAACTACACATCGCACATGAACGGTATTTGTATGTGGTAGTAGCCCCAAGTCTCTATTCGTGCACTATGGTGGTTGCGTCTCGATAGCTATAAGGGCACAGGAGATATGGGGGCTTAAAGTGGTTGAGTTCGAAGATTTTCTATTTCGATTTTAAAAATGTTTGAGCTGTTTTAAATTTGAATTGGTTCGATTATAGAACGATTGTAAATGTTCCAGAAAATTGATCAAATTGAAAATAGTTCGTTTGACTGGATGTAAAAATTCTCTAATTAGTCTGGAAATGGGGGACCTAATGCTTGCATTCTGTGCTATAAGGGTATGGGAGATATGGGGTTGAAAGTGGTTGACTTCGAAGATGTGTAACAATGGAAGTGTCAACAATGGAAGTGTTGAGTAGCAAAGGAAGTGTTAATATAAAGCAGCATGCAAGATTTACAGGCGGTTTTTTGTGTTTTTACGGGAAATCGAACATATTTTTAGACTCATGTAAAAATTCTCTAATTAGTCTGGAAACGGGACCTAATTCATGCATTCTGTGAAAACGGGTAAGATTGGCTATAATGTAATTATCTTAATCTTCACTATTGTTACTTTTTGCCCAGCGAAGTGGGTCCTTGCAGCTAGATTTTAGATTACTTAGAAAAACAGTCTTATATATATAAAAAAAAACTATATTACATACAAATAACAACCTAGCAAAGCAGGTCCTTCCAGCTAGTAAAATATATTTTTTCAACTTCTGAAAAAGACTAAAGGTACTGTATGTTTGTGTGTTTAACTTGTGATGGCATATACATTGCAGAAAATTGCTAAAATGAAAATTAAACCTTTGCAAAATTTACCCACCCCACTATACACCTAGCATTTGCAGGAATAGTCATTGCTCTATGGGTGTTAGTTTGTAATTGCAATTTAAACTTTGTATATAATCCTCCCACCATATAGTTAAGAAAGGGTGCATGTTGTCTTTTACCCACAATCTACATGAAAATATGGTAGTTATAATTTCAGATATAATCAGTACAAAGTTGAACTAATCACTATAATTAATCTGATCTAATGAATAAGCAAGGCACTTTTATCAGTAAGTAAGGTTAGAGAAATGCTAACATTTTCAACCTAGTTAATGGTCATACCATCTGAACTATGTATTATCAGTCCATACCCGAGGATAATCCATTAACTGTGTAAAAATTGTCAGCATCTCCCAAACCTTATCCATTGTTAAAGGTGCATTGCTTACTTCATTAAATTTAATCATTATTAAGACAGAAGAAGAGAATAAAATGTGAAATTTACTCTTTGCTATATATAATTTTAAATTCAGTATTTTACAATTGCATTCACTAACACTGATGTATTTTATAGGCCAGATGGCCAGGGCAGTTAAGATGACAGCTTACTGTCCTGGGAGACCCAGGATCTGGGAGAGCAACCCAAGGAATTTTTTTATGGGTGGTCTATCCTGGATATGTTGGGCCCCATCCCTCACCACCTGGCTTCCCCATTGTAGACCTGGGCGAATCCACAATGGGTATGGAAAAAAATGGCCCTCTTAGTGCCTACAGGGCAGAGAGAATAAAAAAAAAGTATTAATTAAACTATAAAATATTTGTTTGTTGAAACAGTTAATTGTTTTAATAAATCTTGATTTCTGAAATTATGCTTTGATTAAATTTCTTAAATATTATTTCATTAAATTTTAATAATAATAATTATTTCTTGATTTTTAAAATTTTATTTTTCAGACATGGAAACAATTAAACCATATATTAGCAAAAACACCAAACATAGAACATAGTAAAAAAAATGTCATTCTTATCATTACTAGTACTTTTCTAAATCTGATCCTTGAAGATTCTGGAGAGGTAACATTTTACAGTTACAATTTATATTTTTCAAAATAACATATTTTGTTTTAATTTAGAAATAATTTTATATTTATAGCTTATTGCATCTCATGAAATGTCCAATATATCTTTTGCTTCAGGAGGTGATTCAGTAAGTTCTCTCTATTGATACCAATTCTAACAATTATTTTAATGTTATTTTTGAATGCCAATTATAGTTTTAATTTGCTGAACACCACAATTATTATACTATTGATTCAGAGTTACAAAATATTCACTCAATGATTTATTCATTTGAACAAGAAAGTGTCAAACATACATAAACTCCAATAACAAATTATATAACACTCACCAAATAAACCATCACCAGTTCATAACCAAACAGAAAAATTCTTTCTACGAACGTTTTCATCTATATGTAATAGACATCCCCAGGTATTGATGATATCGAACTAACGGCTAGTAGAATAGAATGTTTTTGAAAGTTCCGTTTAACTTCATAATTCGAATATGTTGCATTAAAATTGAAAATTTGTAAAATATTTAAAACATCCGAATAAATAATCAATTGATTTCATGTAGATCATGACATAAATATCCTCCATAATTTAAAATATCTTTGATGCGTGTTTCAATCATTGGGATCTAATTCAAATATTTAAATTACGGAGGATATTTACGTCATGATCTACATGAAATCAATTGATTATTTATTCGGATATGTTTTAAATATTTTACATATTTTCAATTTTAATGCAACATATTCGAATTACGAAGTTAAACGGAACTTTCAAAAACATTCTATTCTACTAGCCGTTAGTTCGATATTGTCAATACCTGAGGATGCCTATTACATATAGATGAAAACATTCGTAGAAAGAATTTTTCTGTTTTGGTTATGAACTGGCGATGGTTTATTTGGTGAGTGTTATATAATTAAGTACCCAGTTTTTTGAAATACAGTATATCCAATAACAAATTTAAATTAATTATAAAATATACTTTATTGAAGTGAATTTGTTAAACATGATTACTTTCAGGCCTTGCTGGCTCAACTTAATAAATATGAATTATTTTCAATAACAAAGATAATGTATAATATTTAATGTTTTTGAAAATAATTTATATCTCTGAAGACCAACAATGAAACTTGAAAGTACTTAAGTTTCATTCCAATAGAGTGAATTTTATTATATATGTCCCTACTAATAAACACTTACATTAATTCAATTTGTAATTTATTTCTTCATTTTTGGAAGCTCACAATGGCCAATGTTAAACTAAAAGGAATAATCAGTGGCGTAGTGTAGTGCGGGCGGCATTTTTAGGGGACAGCAAAATTTCACAATAAATAATAATAATATCTTGTAAAAATTTGAACCATTTTATTTCATATTTTTGTCGCACCTACGATTCGGACCGATTGAAATGAACATGGAATAGTGTTACCACCCATCCGGTTTTCACCTGAACAGTCTGGGAATTGACTCACTGTCCGGGTGAACTATTAATTTTGTCTGGGAATATTGTGCACAACCTGTTGACCTTTTTTTCTTTTTTTTCCTGCCTGTACAATTCATATTCATACACATCTCCAATATCCAATAGAGCTAAGTCATCTAGGTTACTTACGTTACTCCTACCCAAGTCTCCCTAGTCCCTAACTGTAACTGATTTAGAATTGGCATGCACTGCACATTATTCTTTGTATTGCAAGATGACATTACGCATGCGTCAGGAACTTCTGTTCAAACAAACCTCACCTGTCATCCGAGTCAGCAATTTTAAAAAGGTGGCAACACTAGCACAGAATTTTTCATTACTTATTCTGTGACGAAACTGAATTTTAGTCTTTTAAATTGAGATACCTAAATAAGGGGGCGGCAAAATTTTCCTTTTTCCCGGGCGGCTGACACCCATGCTACACTACTGGGAATAATATTATAATTTAGATATATCATTTTGGATTTATCATCATTATCAGACTGATGATAAAAACTAAGATTATACATTTCTGAAATATGAAAACATTTCAGTCAGTCTGTTCCATCCATTATGACCTTCAGAAACAAAGAAAGTATTTATAGATTACATATATAAGATGTTTCAAATATTAGAAAACTAAGAAATAGTTTTAATAAGAAAACTAATATTTATAATTATTTTATAATAAAAGAAGTTAATTAACTCAGTATATCACCATATGATTATCATAAAAGAAAATATGGAAAGTTTTGTGACAGTTATTTAAAAAGAATTTCAATTTATAAAATTTGATATAGTTGATTTTTATATAATCATTTTAGTTGATTTTTTTTATAATCATCAAGGTTATAGTGGAGGGTATATAGTAGTATATGCTGTGTCTTTGGCTTTATTTATAGAAATATTGTATATCATTTAGTGATACAAAAACTGTATAAACAGATTATATACAATAATAAATCTATACAATAATTTCTTGATAAAAATTATTCATTTTTCCTGGTAAAATATAACAGTTCAAATAAAATGAAGTCATCATCACAACAACAACTTATATTAACTAATTTATATCAATTATGACTAACTCAAATTTAAAATATCATCATCATATAAACATCTTTACTGTAAATTACTTTACTATTTTTATCATATGATGATGTGTCAACAAAAATTTCCTAACTTTTATTTCATTTTCTTATATTATAAATCAGAGCTCTCAATCTGTAATTTTGAAAAAACTTGGTATTGTTGTGGAACCTGTCATAGAAAAAAAAAACAGTTGACATTTGCCCAAAAAAGCTGGCAACCAAAATTTTAATCAAAATGTAGTGATTTTGACAATTTTGATGGTATTCTATAGTGCAAGGCACACAGAAATGATAAGTATATGATTGTGACATTATATACATCAATAACAATAATAATAATGATTAATAAAAAAAACCGTCAGCTATGTTGTCAGAGTACTTTTGGCAATACAATAATAAAAGAAGCTTGCCATCAGGCAAATCGAATGCAGAATTGCAGAGAACAATTTTTTTATTTCAGCATTTTCAAATTTTGTTCTCTGCCATTCTGCATTTGATTTACTTGATGATGACAAGTTTGTATATTTTTGAAAGTATTAACATATTTTGTTAAGTTATATATTTTGCTTATTTATTAAAATCTATTTTAATATCATCAACAGAGTTTTTTCTACTAATTATTACAGAAATCAAAAGATTATTTAGCAATTTATTTTATTTTAGCATACCTTTTCTTGTACCTTGTTGTACTTATACATTAATGTGTTAATATAACAACAGCATTTCCAAATATAGTTGTGACTCCAAGTGGGATCATCAATTCTTTTTACATGATCGTGTATTACTTTTTCATAGATATTATTCCTCTGCTTAAAAAATATTTAAAGTCTATATTTTTTCTTTGACTTTCTTGACAGCAAAGGAAAAAATAGACAATACTCATCTGATTGCCAACCTCAATCAACAAAAACAAAGTAGAGTTAGTAGATTTATGTTTATTAACAATGTCATTCTAATATATGAAAAAAATTATGCAAAAAATAACAATTGTAAGAAAAAGGAAATACGTCACAGAATTTTTAAAATACGGATTTCCACATAAGGAAGTTAACAGTAAGCAATTTGGCATAATTTGTAGTGAAACTTGCAGGTTTGAAAGAAAACAGTCCAACTATAAACTCAAAAAATTTGTTTTAACAATAAAAATTTTTTCAAAGTATAAAACAAAACAATACTTTTGTAGATTGATAACTGGAAGCATGGCAAAAAAGTGGACAAACGCTGAACATAGTCGACACCACACTGTAAAAACAAATTAGCAAGCAGACAGTTGATAACTCTGATAAATGATATAATATTAACTTTCAATTCTTTATAAATACAGTCAACTATTTTAAATAGTACCTAGTACTTTCAAACTTACTCAGCTCATCTTCAGGGATTCATATCACATGCCAACTACATTTACAGTCAACACTTGATACAAACTTCTGAAAATGAACTGAGGAACCTTAAAAGCACTAGTATTTAATATTGCTGATTATGTTCCAGAAAAGTAGAACTATTGATAGTATTATAACAATTTAATTAAAATTATTGAAATACAAATAATTTTTTAGTTAAAAATTAAATAAATTTCTATAAAATTTGAAACACATTTAACTTATGAAACATTAATTCATAGAAAAGTTTAAAATAAGACCAGAATTTAGTGTTGTGTTCTTTTATGCTTATTCATCAATATGAATAACCATTGTTGAATAACCAAGTTTCAATATGATTAACCATTCAGCAAGTTTGTTAAAATACAAAAATAAAATTCCTATAATCTTTTGGCTATAATTTTGATATATATATATATATACTAGCAGACCCCGCCACGTGTTGTTGTGGCTCAAAATGTATCTATTATAAATGTATAAAACTTTCCCCGTGTGGGGGGAATTTTTCGAAAAATTTCTTCTTAGTTTACATTCTCTTGGCGTACCCTAGTAAAACGCAATCAAAAACGCAAAAACCCGCATCTAAAATAGTATAATAGAAGCCAAGTTCTTCACGGTAAGCCTTAATTCTGTCCCTCTCCCTCGCGGGGGGATATCGAAAAATCCCTTTTTAGTGTATATTCTGTTGACATACCCTATTAAAACGCAAAAAAACGCATCTAAAATAGTAGAAATAGTAGCAGAGTTCTTTACGGTAAGCCTTAATCCTGTTCATTTCCCTCCAGTGGAGGGGAATTTCGACATGTATATTATATAAAAACACGTGCGTATTCGAATGCAGCGTTGTGTGAATATTTCAAAGGAATTGGTAGGAACGAACGAACATTACATTTTTATTTATATAGATAGATAAAAGATGATCTGCTTTAGTTCATCCTCACAGAAAAGAAAACTTAGGGCGTCATACATGTAGCGCCATCTGTTGGATATAAAAGCCTTAACCCTAGATGAAAAATCCATTGTAGTTTAATTTAATTAATAAAAAATCTGCAGGTTTGATTAGTGGTAAACATTCCGTGGGTCATAAAGATGCTACATTTAAAATTTGGTAACGATTGGTTCAGTAGTTTTCACGGTTAGTGGTCACAAACGAAAAATACGTTGTCTCTTTATATAGTAGTATAGATATATGTTACTGTAAAAGACCGAAATTAGAGAATGTCAATATTCTCCAGTGAATGTCGACACATACCAAATACATTGGTGAAAGACCGAATATTTGGTTATATTATTATACATTCGAACCATTGCCAGCAGGGCCGGATTAACCCACTTTGGGGCCCTAGACATTTTCTTCTTCCGGGTCCCCTCCTGGCTCTTTCAATTAATAAATCTTGTTACTATTATTTCTATTAAATTTCATATGGACACTGCAGCTGCTTTATAAAAAATAAAAGCAAAATTATTTAACAATATTTCACAGGATTTAAGAATACATATAGTTAATATTATTCTTATCACTATAAAGAATATTCTAAATTATTGGGAGTTTTACTTTCAATAAGAAGAAACATAAGAATAAAAGGGTTCAAAAAGTTCCCGAACTTTATTTATTACAAAAAAAAGAAAAAAAATACTTCACATACAATTTATTTGTCAGAGTCCCCTTCAAAGTAGTCTCCTCCGCAACATATACACTTATTTCAACGGTGTTTCCACTTTTTGAAACATCTTGGAATGCTTTTTCCGGAATGCTCATAAGCTCCTCTATCGTTTTTTTTTTTTTTTTTTTCTATTGCTGGAATGGTGGTAAATCTTTTTTTTATTTGAGCGTGCTTTTCAGTTTGTTGGAGAATAGGAAAAAGTCGCATGGGGCCAGGTCGGGTGGGTGGGGAAGACCAGCGGTCTTGTTTTTGTCCAAAAACTCGTGTTCTGAGGGACAAATGAACTGGCGCATTGTCGTGGTGAAAAAATCATTTGCTGCTCCTCCAAAGTTCGGGCTGTTCTCACCTGATTTTGTCTCTTAGGCGTTTCATAACACCAGGTAGTACTCTGTGTTGACTGTCTGGCCTGTAGGTAGGTATTCGTGATGCATGACCTCCTTTGCATCGAAAAAACAGTCAATATCACCTTAACATTTGAGCGAACTTGTCGAGCTGTTTTGGGGCGGGGACTGTTTCACCCACCCGTGGAAAGTTTCCATGAAGGATTTTCTGAGTTTCACACAGAATTTCACAGAACAACTCTGTTCTTTCAAAGAGCTGATTTACGCGGATCCGAATTTTCGCCGAACCCTATAAACACCACTTCACATAAACAGCCGTAGCTAATCACCAAAACAAGATATCAACAAACAGGTTGAAGGTGGTTACTCGGGGAGTTTCCACGAACACAACACCTCCAAGCGGATTAAAAAATAACAAACTGGAGGTGCGCTATACAAAAAGTTCGGGACATTTTCTTTAGATTTTAGAATTCACAATAACCATATATAAAGCAATATATTTTTGTTTATTTGTTTATTATATATTGTTGTTCAACAGAAAAGAAAACTATCTTATTTACAAATCTTTTCGAAATAGACAGTTTGATCGGGCCCTTCTGAAAACCAGGCCCTAGACATTTGTCTCATTTGTCTATGCGATGATCTGGCCCTGATTGCCAGTATATGTTGACAAGCACAGTTAAGCTTTGGTGGAAGTTGAAATGACAAGCCAAGAACAAATGATTTGGCATTTTTTTGCTTCTCTCTAGCTGTGTCAGCTAGAGAGAAGCAAAAAAATGCCAAATCATTTGTTCTCTCTTACCAAATCCTCTGCCACGATTGAGATCACATGACATTATTTGTTATACTCTTGAACACTTCTGTTTGTCAGTCTTATGCAAGGTTTGCTGGTGCGTGCAATGTTTGCTTAACTTTTATTTTAAAATCCAATGCCATAATTTATATTGAATGGCTCCTGCAGTGAACCGTAATTTTTTTTTTTTTTTTTTTTGAAAAGTTATGTGCATTATTAATTGTGAGTAAATGAGAAGACAATTGTTTATATGCTTTCTGAAGTGATTTCTGCTAAAACTAAGTGCAGTACACCTTTGGATTACAGATGATTAAAATGTTTTGACATTTTAAAAATTAATCATAAAGAGAAGTTAATTGTGCCATTAAAACCAGGAGAAACAAATATACAGCATTATGTTACCAATAATGAATTGCTCAGTATACTATCCAAAACTCAGAAAGGCCATGGAGGAAGAACATGTATGCTTTAAGAATTGCAAGTTAAATACAAAAATATTACATATGAAGTTGCAATGTTGTATTTAAATTTATGTAAACAATGTCAAATGAAACATAGTGCACCTAAAAAGGTATTGTTGTGAAACCAATGGTCAGTTTGGAGTTAAACTCAAGTTGTCAAATTGATCTGATAGACCTGCAGTAGATAGCTCACAGGGATGGTGATTACAAGTTCATAATGGTATATCAAGAACATTTAGACCAGTTAACAAAGTTTGTCCAGTTATGACCTTTAAAAATTAAGACAGCTGAAGAACTAGCATATCACCTTCAAATATTTTTAACATTTGGTGTCCCAGCCATATTGCATTCAGATAATGGTTGGGAATTCAGTAATCGAAGTTTTTCCCCCATTGGGAATTATCATCAGAGATCAGTCTTCCCCACACTGTTAACACATAATGGGGCTTTAGGTACTTTAAGTATGGACTTTAATTATGTTTAATTATGTTTAAGAATGGACTCTCCCATCTCAAATGGTTCAGGAGAAAGTTCCTGAACCATTTGAGATGGGAGAGTCTTTCCTCTACATTTGGAAGGAATTCAAAGGTCTTACAGCCTTTCATGCTATTTGTCCACATATCTTGCCGCTTTTCTATTGTTTGAGCCCTAAGTGTCTTCTTTCCCCAACATTTCAGGATAGTGTGAAACACCTTATCATTCCCGTTTGTTGCCTCTTTAGCCAATTGATCAGATCTTTCATTTCCTATCATACCAGTGTGTGCTCTGACCCATTTGAATTGAATTTTCTCAATCAAACCATTTTCCCTTAACTTAGTCTGTATCCTGAACACTTGCTGATGTGTGGATCTTCTATCAGTTAGGGTTTGTAGAGCACTCCAACTGTCTGTATTAATACAGACTCCTTCTTTCCTTTGGTTTTCTATGCACCATTCCACTGCCTTATCAATGGCCAATAGCTCGGCCTGATAATTGGAGCAATACAACTCCAACGTAAACTTGTCATTATGAATTTCTTCATTGCATTCATAAACAACATAACTGGCCCTGGTCCCAGATTCTGACCTGGAGCCATCTGTGTATATATTCGTCCTAATTGGGTTATCAGCCATTACTAGTGTTGTAACGAATCGTATATTCGGCCAAACTATTCGGCTCGGTTATCACATGTATGAAAATTGGCGCGCAAACCGCATTATGGCAAGGACCCTGCTCTCTATTAGCCTGCTGTCACTACGCTTCGACAATCGCGTTAATTCTTGACAGTTGAAGCGGACAGACATGAGCATCGTGGCAGTATGTGATAAGTGATGATATCAAATGTGGATAACAATGAAATGTCCTACACGTGTAAATAACAGAGAAAGAACAGAGAAGGACCGCAAAGTGAAAATGTGAAAATAAATATGAAATTGAGTCGATAACATAATCGAACGAGTCGAAGCAGCTTATTGGCGCAAAATTCGCGGCCGTCAATGCCAAACAATTGTTGTCATAGACTTCGGAAAGCTAAATGCTTGTAATGAAAGTCACTTAGCGTGCACGGGCGAAAGCCTGGGGCCGTTTGGGCTATCAAGCTGTCTCGAATCTGTGAAATCATAACTGTGACTTACATCTACGTCCTATCTGTCTCTTTTCTCCGTTATCACCAGGCTGAGTCACGTAATTGTAAAATGGGAACTCTACGATGGAAAAGTGATGAATCGAAAGTATCGTGAGCGCGTATTGTGATGTATGCACAGGCATACATGGATTAGAGCGATAGAGGAAAGAGAAAGGAAAAAGCAAAGACGAGTGCTTAAAAAGAAGGATAGGAAGGGTCAGACCCTCAGATGTGCGAGGATTCTCCAACGATAGACGTGTACGTGTGCTGATCTTTGTAATTATAAATTGTGAATACATGTGACTAATATTATTTTCTTTTTTGTTTTGTGCATGTTACAAGTTATAAATAAATACAACACTAACTCTATAACATTAACTCTAAATACCAAAATGATTAATTTACTGTGTTTTTGTTGTTTATAACTCCTGTTTTTAGGTATTTGGTATTCGGCCGAATAGTGATTAAATATTCGGTATTCGGTCGAATAGTGAAAAATAGGCTGAATACCGAATAGTAACCGAATATTCGTTTCATCACTAGCCATTACATTAACACCACCACTCTTGGCTGGATGGGGCAGATTCTTGACAGGAACATCTCATTTAAAATTACTTAGATCTATAGGTAGATCTATCATGTTATTTTCCCCATTTTTCTTTAGCCAATACCTCTTGGCCCTTTCCTCAATCAGTACTTCGATAGGTGTCTTGCCTGCTAGAACCATTAGTGCCTCTGTAGAAGTAGTTCTAAAGCATCTCATCAGCCTTAGAAACACTGTCCTTTGTGCCTGCTGAAGACACTTCTTTTGAATAGTATTGTTGGCCTTTCCACTCCAGGCCAATGCTGCATAGGTCATAATCGGTATAAACATACTGTCATATATCGCTTTCATAGCTTCTGTTTTTAGCCCCCCAGGTGCTGTTGGCAACCTGGGCTAGCTTATTGAATATAATATTGCTTTTCATCTTCAATTGTTTTATATGCTCATTCCAGCTCAACCTATTGTCTATGGTCACGCCCAGGTATTTCATGTGTTTTACTACTTCAATCTTTTCACTTCCCATTTTAATGATTGGAGGCCTTTTTTGTAGGATCGATGAAAAGTTCTTAGCAAATATCTTCGATTTGGTTTCTTCAGATTGAAGAGCAGTTTGTTCTCTTTTCCCCACTGGTCAATATCTTTCAGTAGGCATCCGCATTCTATCTCAATGTGCCTATGAGAATGTCCTAGGCAAACCATCATGATATCATCGGCATATGCTGTACATCTAATCCCTCTCCTTAATATTTTATGTATAATGATGTCAAATTGGATTATCCAAAAACTTGGCCTGGACTTCGAGACCTGCGGGCATCCTCTTTCCAGTGTCTTTTCAACATTGATGTAATTTGAAATATACCTTGTCTCTTTCTCTCATAAAATAGTCCTTTGCTAGTTTGTACAAGTTCCTTGGACAATGATTTATCTTTAATTGATGTAGAATAATCTGCTACCATGCACTATCAAAAGCTCCTTTAATGTCCAAGCTTATAGCCACAGCATACTTGGTCTCCTGTAGCACTTCTCTTATGTCCTGTATCACTTTGTTTATTGCATCATCAGTGGCTCGTTGAGCTCTAAAGCCAAATTGGGCGTCATTTATCTTATTGTCGTGCAGTAGTGTGCCGTGACATTTGATGATAGGGAAGCTGTGTTTCTTACAAAAACCAACTTTTAGGGGCAATCAGTTAATTGCGCATCAGTGATGGTCTAGGGTCCATTCGTATCATTTGTTCGATAAGCCAGTAAAAACCGTAGACTTCTCTAAATGTATTCTTAATATCACAATTACATTTTAAATCGCTAGCCACAATATAAGGTACAATTAAAAATAAAATAATAAAAACTTACTTGGTGAAATAAAATGTGTGGTGGACGTACCAGTACATACCTGGTACAAAATATTCTTCAATTGTATGTGTGTTACAAATTGATTATGTTAAAATCTAAGATTTTTATTTTATAAATAAATAGGTACAGTAGAGCGTCTATTATCCGAAAGTCAATTATCTGAAACGTCAATTATCTGAAAGAATTCCAGTCGGCAAATTTAAATTTTCGCCAGTGCTGTGGCGCTGCAATCTTTGGCTATGTCTTGGGCTACTCAAATATTTTACGTTTTTGATACTAAATTAACTTCTGAAGTATAATTTTTTATTGTTTTTATATTTTTCAATATATTTATTTTGTTTGTAAAAAATAAAAAAATAATTTTTAACGATACAATAGTCTTCGTTAGGCTTAACATCGACGAAAATTCAACGTGAAGTGACACGCAACGGAGAAAAATTTCAACATGGGATAGGTTAATATATTTTTTCATCATAATTGGTTATCCGAAATATCAATTTTCCGAGCAACCCCAGTCCCCAATTGATTTGGATAATCGACGCTCTACTGTATTATATAAACAATATATAGCATTACAGTAAAAAACTTGAAAATTAATATGAATACAGATTGCAATTATGATCAATGCTAAACTTTAGTGAGAAATATTCATATGTTCTGTTTTTCTTATAGGAAACTGTAGACTTTATTGCATATGTAGCTAAAGATCATTATAATGTTCGAGCTTGTTATGTTCTTCAGTGTGAACAAGGAATTACACAAAAGGTAATAACAGCCATTGGACAAGCATTTGAACTTAGATTTAAGCAATTTATAAAGAAAGTACCAAGAACTGTCAGCATTCCAGACAGGTAATAAAATTTATACTATTTCTTCTCTATATTTTAATTATTCTAGTAAATACATTTAGATTAGCATCAAGAATAATTTTTAAATTAAACATTCATTCTTATTTTAGACTTGAAAAATTGATATTTAAAAGTTCATTGAATAATGATCCTGACTATTATAATGATTTACCTGGAAAAGTACCACCTGATATATTCCCAACTGCATTTCCTAGATCTTATAGACGTGACCAGGTAAAGAAAACTATGGTAATTAAAATGTTTATCATATTAAAAAAATTTTAATTTAAAACAATTTTATTTGAACAGAGAAGCAATAGTGAATTAACAAATATCAAAGAAGTTTGTACAACAGACTCTTCTGATATTTCACATGAAAGCCTGTTTTTTACATCTGGTAAGTTTGATAACATCAAACTGTTTTAATTTCCAGTTACAGTTTAAAAAGGTATTATAAAATAATAATAGTTTATAAAATTTATTTATAAACTGAGACTGCATTGATTATCTTCAGGAAATAAATCTCAGGAACAGTAAGATACACTCATTGCCATAAAAGTTAGCACACCAAGGAGTTGTTGGATCAAACAGAATTGTACATGTGTGAGTGTAATGGTGATAAGTGCATACAAAATGAAAGGATCATTTATTGCAGGAAAAACTACAAATAAAAGGAGGTTCTAACCTGTTGGCCACTTTTAGGTGATTGGGCAGGCCAGGGAAGTGTCGCAATGTGGCAGAGGCAGTCCTGTGACACCCTTGCTGTGTATGGTTTGATCATTGTCCTGTTGGAAAATGGCTCTTGGGAGCCCTGCTTTGCAAAGCAACACATGTGGCTGCAGGATGTCACTAGCATACTGCTGGGCTGTCATGGTCCCTTGGATCATATGTCATATGTGCTAGTGCCCTAGACCAGCTGTGGAGGCAATGTGCCACTCCAAAGCATAGGCAGGATTGAGGCATCCACCATGGAGTCTCCAAACACGGCCATCGTCAGTACCCAAACTGAATCTGGATTTGTCACTGTAGACAACCCAATTCCATTCTGTTGTAGTCCACTCCTATTAGGAGTGATACCACTCCAAATGGAGGCGATTGTGGGTGGCTGTCAATGACAACACATGTAATAGCTGCCATGAAACCAAATGTTCCTCACCCAGGTGCCTCAAAATGGTACGGACAGATACAGGGGCTTATAATGATGACGCCACCTGTGTCTGGATGGCAGATGATATGGTTGGCTGTGTGCATGCTTGTTGGAGGACCAGGCAATCCTCTCGGTTAGTGGTCTGCCAAGGACATCCTGAGCCTGTGCTGTTTGTGTGAGCTTTCTCTTGTCCACTGGTCCCAACACTTCCTCATAGTGTTGTTAGAACAGCCTAATTGGCAAGCTATTTGGCGAGATGATCATCCAATTTCTCTTAACCTGGTGATCCTTCCCCTCTCAAACTCTGTTAGTTGTTCATACGGCCTTCAATTGTGACGTAAAGACAACTCTAGTGATACAGTGTCCCTCTGCAGGATGCCTTTGCGTACTTTTTCTATAAACCAAGAGGGATGCACTTTAATGCCTTCTGTTGGCAGTATGCACTGAGCCATCACACTATAACTCTAATCATTACCATAACTGCTTATCTTCATGCAAAGTTTTGCAGCAATATGACAACTCCTCCTTGGTGTGCTAATTTTTATGGCAATGAGTGTGTGTTGTTGGCTGATTATTATTCATGAGATTAATTGTTTAACATTTAGTTTTTATTAAAATCCAATAATAAATTATCACACATTAAAAAAATTATATTGTTCTTTTTTATATTTAAAATTAAATGATGATAAACTTTCATCCACATTCCCTTGTCATGAAATTCATATTTTATATTTTGCATAGTTTCTTGATATCATTAATTATATTTAATCATCATAATTTATATGATTTTATATAAAGAAAGTACCAAAAACTGTCAGCATTCCAGACAGGTAGTATATTTTATTACCTATAACTTATTAAGATGTAATCATTAAATATTTCAAGTAAAAATAGATTAAATCTTTGAAATAGATTAAATTTTATTCAAACTTTGAAAAATAATTTAATATTGAAACAGAATTCTTTTATCTCTTAATCTATTTTTATTTAATTAAACATTTGGTTCAAACACAACCAACAACAAACTTATCATATACTAGCCTATGTTTATTCAACAAATAAACTTAGCAACTCTTTCAACAGACACATAACACTATTAAAAATTTTACTTATTAAAGTTTTCCTTATTTTTTTACGTTACATAAAAAACATTATTTAAATATATTCTTCCATTTTTTACATTATTATTATAAAAAACATGATTAAAAAACCTGAAATTAATATATATAAACTATATCCAAACAATTTTCAACAAAATACATTCCTTCATACAATTTTCATCAAAATACACTCCTTTTTGAAAAATAAATTCTGTAGGAGTATCCTTTTTTCACATGTCCCTCTCCAATAAATATGCACATTGCAACCAGCTGTCAGGCAACCATCCAATATCACTATTATCATCCCTCCTCTTTTCGTTTCTTCAATTCAGCATATCAACACAGACTATGTACATTTCACTACTCCATACCCTCAACAACTCGAGTCACATGAAGTGAAAAAAAAAAATAATTTTTTTGTTATTTTTCCTTTTGCATCAACGTTCCCAATGTCAATTGTGAATTCTTTAAGAAGAAAAACGTTCTTATTGTCAAAAGTAAATTATATTGTTATTCTGTTGAGGTGTGCATGATGGTGTGGAAAATTGCAAGACTTAATATTCACACTAATTGTAGGTGTAGGTGAATTACCACATGGGGAAGCGACACAAAGAGGCAAATTAACAGTAAGTTTATATACACCACAAAAATATATGTAATTGTACAATTATATCTATGTTCACAAGATACAATTCTATGCACACTTAAAGTTCTCACTGTGCAGAAATCAAGAACAAATATAGCATATTGAGACTGGAAGTGAACTGTAGAGCATATCGATAGGAAGAAAAAAGTCAATGGAACCATGCCCATACGGGCAACCCTTTGTGAGGTATAGGCCCCTGAAAATGACTATGTGGAAAATTTGAGACCCTCAAAAATGGGGTAAAATTCAAAAGTGAAAATTTTCGGAACTAAATCTCGAAACCATGGCATTTTTTTGCCGTTTTTTAGAACTTACTAGACACTCCCAAAACCTCCCTAAACATGAGGATTGCCACCTTTCGACCGCCACTTCCGGGGAGCGCCATGGGTAGTCGCGCCTTGCTCTCTCTCTCTCTCTCTCTCTGCTAAGCCTATCATGTGTCTAACAGGCAGCAAGCTGTATTCTAATGACACTTCCATCAGCAAAGACCAAAGAAAAGCCTGATTATTGCCGCTAATTTGGCAACACTTTCTCCGCTGCCGCCGCTCTATACCAAGCACACTTCTATTTTGCTATCTCTAACTCATTCTAACTGACAACGGAAAGAAAACAGATCATGCACTCATCTTCAACAGCATCTCCTCTTGCATCTCCCACGACGCCCTCTCGCTACCTGGCGACGCCTAGCCTGATCCTGATGTTGTGTAGGTGAGGACGGGGTGAGGCCGCTGGTCCCCGCCTTGGCTAGGTCCTGGGAAGGTGCGGAGTGACTTGATGGACTTCTTCAGCCAGTGATTTCTACACTCGATGTTCTGAGTGTGGGCCTCTGGATCATCCATGTCGACGAATCTGCACAGGAAAAAGATAAATGTCGCGTCTCCATAACGCCCGTCCATACCTTTCAATTAACACATAGCACACTTTAATCCTTCTCACCTCCCAGGGCCCCGCCGGCTGTGATTGATGATCTTATGTTGGGAGAAGCCCAAAGCCGTACAACCGCGATACTGGCCGCGCTGTCAGAAACTATGATCAATTTTGGAGCGATGTATTTGATCATGTGGCTCCACAGAACTCATCTGCTTTTGTTCTCCACCTGAAAGAATACGAGAAAATATAACACAATTCCTGTAAAATGCGCCAATGTCTGCCGGACAGGGAACCTTCCTCGATAACAAAAAAATAAAAGAAAATAATGTTTCGCTACCACTTACATGCCAGTACATCAGCTCTCTCATTTCCTGACAGTAGGCACCAAATATAGTAATTTGGGTGCCTACACCTATGCGGCCATGGTTGTATTTTTGCCTCCTGGTGAAGGTCTCATTGATCTGAAAACGAAAGCACATGAATATAGACATTTTCTGACTTTTCAGAACCGTGCAAAGTCAGAAACGTGCTTTTGGGAGACGATAACCTCCGCAACTTCAAGACAGAAGTTGTACCAATCTACCGCTGTCGCGAGGGCCACCTCACGTTCATTCACGGTGATGGTGACTGGCTCCTGCTTGACCCACGAATAAATCAGCCTCAGTGCCTGTAAAATACAGAGAAAATACATCTTGTACACAAAAGGCATCATCACGATCAAATTACAGAAACGCTGAACGTAGTGTGATACAGGAAAGACAATACTTTCCGGTTAGCAGGGCTCCAGCAACTGTACCATTATTTTAACAAAATCAAACTGTTCTTATTCGCATGCCTTAGCTAAAAATCACTGTAAATAAATAGCAACTAATTACAAAGTAGAAGTTTCCAGTGATTACATCGACTGCTAACGTTGGTATACAGCAGCTAACAGAGAGAATGCTAACCAAAAAATACTGGACTGGGAAACCGCCGCTTTTGTGAGAGTTTTTCGCGATTGACTGCAATATCATACTTCTGTAGCTGAAAGCTTTGCTCTTTCGAAAAATGTATTTTGGGTAGAAGACAGGCTACCGGTGCACAGGGCCCTCCGGACAGTGCTACCTGTCCGTCGTCTAACTGTTTTCTGTTCGTTCAGTTTTTCGCAGCGGTAGTAGAATCCGAACCTTTCAGGTGGAGCCGGTACCTTGCGCATATTGCCTGAAAATGAAGACAAACACATAGAAATGGCTTAGAAAAGTAGCGAAACGCTTTACCACGAATATTCGCTGTTCCTGTACATGCAGGAATCAAGTGATGCTTACCTCCGCACTTAGGGCACAGCGACACGGTACCAGTTAGGTCAGGATGTGGCACGAGCCCCACAAGATGGCAAAATTTCTGGGCGGCCTCTTCGGTGGGGAGGTAGTGACTAAATGTGTAGCATTTCATGTGTTGAAATATGTCGGCGGGATCCAAAACGGGAGATGCTGACACATCACATGTGAACGGCATAGTTTTGCCTAAGACAACACTGGGTACAAAGGCCCTAAGGCAGCCTACAGGCTTATAAAACCTCGGGGGCGGTGCCATGGTCACGTGACCCGCGGCCGACCGGCCATTGGCCGCGCGATGGGCCTGCTTCCACTTCACGCCCGAGGGAGGCCACATGGCGTGGCGCGCTGCATCTGTGCGGCCAAGTGGGGCTGCCTGGAGGGTCCGTCATGCGCAGTGCACTCCTTGGCCTAGCATGGCTCAAGTATGAGTTCCGAAGTGTTTCTGGCAGAGTGACTTAGCGGGCCGGTGCAGAGAGAAGTGGATTAGTGCTGGCCGGGACCGGGGTTTGAGCCTGGGCTGAGGTAAGAGGTGTAATAATAATAGACATTTGTATTTACAGGCAACAGATGGTGACTCCGGAAGGCTGCAATAGACTCGGCCTGCCAGCCGTGTGCAAGGGGGAGACGGCGGCAGCGGTGTGGACAGGAGGGGGGAGATGCACACTGGGGGCTAAGGAAGGGGAGCGCACACTTTTTTTTCAACACTGAGACGGGGAAAAACCAAAAAAAAAATTTCGGCCATGTGACGCCATTCCTTTTGGGCTTGGAGTCACGTGACCGGATATGATGTAGGCGCATCTTTGGAGGGCTATATCTCGCAAAGGGTCGCCCGTACGGGCATGGTCCTTTTGACTTTTATGCTCACACAGGGGGCTCTACAATTTGGGGGGACGAAAATTTGCTACATTTGTCCTAGAATCTTGCCCTCACCGTTACAATACTATAGTCACAGATAGTTCACATGCCGTAATCCAATTCGTTGCAGGAACAAAGTAGAGAAGAATATTTCACAATGTATGGCAATGTTTCCTTATAGATATTCAGTGACACACATCACTTGAAGGGCACTAAATATTGTGTGAGATCCACGAAAAAAGAATCTAAGACATAAATTGTTGATGGATCTTGATTCTGATTTGTACTGTGCCTCATATACCTGAAAACTGTCCTCGACTTAACCAATGCTCCGTACAATTCACCAATCTCCTGAAGAGGAAAAAACAAAAGCCTCATAACCAGTCAATGTCGTCTTAAATACATCTCCTGTGCACTTGACAGGTTGCTAACCCTTTTTCCCCACTGCAGAAAAATAGCCAAAAAAAAAATATATATATGACGGAAAGCTGCAACCACACAATGGCCTGTCAAATGTGATAACTATTCTTATTGAAGACAATGATTTGTCTATGGAGGGCCTACAGCTAAAACATGTAATGAAATAAGTGTAAAAATAAAGCTATGAAAAATATGATTGCAATTTATAAATTTATTGTATTTATTGTATATTTAATAGAGTGTCAAAAAAATGTTTGTGCTTTGTTTGGCTTGTTTGAAAGAAAGCCCACTGAGGAAGGAAATATTGTAATTTCCAAAATGCATCTGGGTAAATTAAAGTTGTTGATTGGCTAATATTTTTGGAATCTGTGATGTGATAATTCCTAGAGAATAATGGTGTTTGAACCGACTACATATTGAGATACAGGGTAATTTTATTGTACAGGATAAATAAACATTAGATTTCAACTACATACACTGCTTTTTTGTATGCATAACACTTACAATACATATATGAACAATAATCTTTGGTTACTGTTTTTTGGGTTACCCTGTAAAATTTTATGGTATAAATCTGCATATAGTCATTGTGTGAACTTAAACAAAATATTTCTTTATTATCTTATCTTATATATTGAATGTTTCATCAATATAATAATAGTAAGAACATTTACAATAAATTCTATTTGAGAATTTTAAGAACAAAATAATATGACTACAAGGTATAATATGAAAATTTCAACAGAAATTTTAAATTTTATATTATTATTCTGAAAATATAGTCCCAATTTAGAAACTAATATATAATAACTTAATTTCTATCAATTTCTTTTTAGATCTGGAGATACTTTGAATTAAGAAAGTATCTTAACTTTTTTATTGGAAATAATAAAAATGAGCTGTGAAGCTTTCAGATATCTGAATCATTGTGCAGAAATGTTAATTAATTAATAATTAGAAGAATTTTTTTATACGCAACCAGAGGCGGACTGGTCATGTGGAAAATTTCACATGGGCCGTATACAATTTGGGCCATTTTTCTAAACATGTACAGTACATAATATACTATTTTGTTTAGTTTTATTTCAAAAATTTCATTTGTAGCCCTTGGGTTGGTTTATTTTTGCGTCTTTAAGGGGTGATAGAATTGTTTACAAATGCACATATACTTTTGTAGACTGTCCATACGTGCTTGACCCTTTTGCAAGGCTAAATGAAGCCCAAGGGAGTATATGTACGTTCGTAAACAATTTATCACACCTTAAAGATGCAAAAATAAAACAACCCAAGGGCCAACTCTATTTGCAAGGAATATCTGGTAATTTAATCTGAGTTCATCGGACGTTTCATATAGAGCTGTAAAGTTTTACCAATTTTTGTATTGTTGCATTCATTTTTTTGGTTTTTTTGAAAATTTTTACTATTAGTGTACTGTGGTTTATCTGAATTATAGAAAAAGGTATGTTAAATATTTGAAATTTTATGGAAATAGATTTTTTAATGTGGAATTTTGAATTTTAAATATCGAAGTTAGAATTTCTGTTTAATAATAATGTTACTATTAATTTCCAAAATTAAAATTAAGAATGTTTGAACTAGAAAATTATTAATATTTTAAAAACAGTTCACTTAGAACTGGAACTAGTAATAAATAAAAAAACCATATATGAGAACGTTTCAACTTTGTATTACTTTCAATGCTGGACTGACCTTGAGATTTGCATGTGGTTTTACAATAAAAGCTCAATGTAACCATTATAAGATCGATGGCATATATTACATTCACATCAATTCCAGTATACCTATGCTAATTTATGAATATATGAATAAACATTTGTGATTTACCTGTATTTTTTTTTTCTTCTTATGTGTGGCTCGTTTCAATTTGAAAGTTTCAAATGTGGCCCTTAGAAAAAGGTTGCCCATCCCTGGTATAATGCAAAAACAGTAAGAGTGAATTCTGAATTCTCTCTTCTCTGGCTTTCATAATGGTTTAAACTGCTATGAACTGCTAATTACAATTATTTTATTTATTTGATGTAAGTAGAAAATGTTTTTAATAATTATTTTCTTTATATTACAAATAGTCTATTTTATAGGTTTGGACAACTAGGATTTTACAAATTTGATAATAAATTTTAAAAAAGTTATTTTTTCCTTTCAGGTTAGTAAAAAGTAGGTTATAGGTTATAACAAAATATATTTGGTATATAAATGGTTTGGTTCGATTCCTTATAATTTTTAATTTGCAGAATGGAACCACAGTGTGATGGAAAAAAAGCAAAGGGAGGTCAAGAAAAGTTGAGACTAAAAAGAAAACATGATTTGGAGTTAGTAGCTGGGCAGTGCTACAGTATACAACAAATGTTTAATAAAAACTTAAAATGCCAGTCTGAAAATATGTCTAACAATGACGATGTGAATGAGTGGGGAAATATAAATGAAAATATTAGTATTCAAGAAATTGAAAATAATATATCTACAACTTCAACCGACACAGATAATGTCGATAATGCACAAACTGATCAAAACAAATTTGAGAAAGAGAAAAATAAAGAAATTTTGCAAGCAATGGAAGTCAGTATTCCAATTCTAGAGGGCAACAAGTCTAATACATTTTTATAAAGCCGCATTACAGTAATATAGATGATTTCTTCATGTATCATCCGAAACACTGTTTAATACTAAAATTTATAATAGAAAAATAGATTGTCAAAATCGTAAATGGTTAACATTTTGTGAAGAAAATAACAAGTTGTACTGTTCAATCTGCTTAGCATATGGAAGAGATTCAGAAGGCAATATTTTTTATCAAAGGTTTTAGTAATTGGCATTATGTTCATCAATATGTCAAAAGGCATGAGAAAAGCAAGTTTCATGATGAAAATGCTGTTCACCATTTCATGTGCATGAAAAACTGTTCAAGCATTACTATACAATTGAAATCCATATGAAATGAAAAAATACTTTTTAATCGTAATGTTGTAAAATGAATAATTGATACAGTAGAGCCTCGAAAACTCGGCACTCCGGATAACTCGGCCACACCCTGGCAGGGCAAAAAAATCCTTAGTTAATTAATTTTCATTATAGACAGCTTTATGCCTCATAAAGTATTTTTCTGGGGTCTGTCTTATCAGGTAAATTACTGTACACTGTGTATTCATTAATTTTCATTTTTACGTAGTAATGGCTCTGTCTTCATAAAGTATGTACTTTTCCTTTGTTTAAGGATATTTGGGCAGTTTATTCTTTGTTGTATTCTCAAGCAAACAATACATACAAGTATAGTACAGTATTTTCTGAGGACTCCACACTTGTACTTATTTTTTTAACGCAATTCCTGATAACCTGGCATTTTCACAAACTCGGCCACCCTTCAGTCCACATTAGGCCGAGTTTTCGAGGCTCTACTGTATTATTAAATTGATTGGCAAAAGAGGGTTAAGTTATAGAAGCAAATGAAATGAGGGTCTTTCTATATTGGATGATGACAATGTAGATCACGGAAACTTTTTAGAAATGATATTACTTTTGAGCAAATATGACAATGTTTTGAAGAAGCATTTGGATAGTTGCATTAAGGAGAGTAAAAAAATTCACTGGTCAAATTTAGATAAGAGAACACAAGGACATGGCAACTTAGTTACATTTTTATCAAAAACTACTGTAAACTATATACTTGAAGCAATATTGAAACTAATTAAAAACAAAATTTCTAAAGAAATAAATGATGCTGCAATGTATAGTATTTAGATTGACACTACACAAGATATAAGTGTTCAAGATCAATGTGCAATTATAGTGAGATACATAAATAAATACATAAATGAGAGACTTTTAGCCATTGTCAGTGTGGAATCATCAACTGGTGAAGCTTTTACAATATTATGAAAAAAATACTAGGAAAAAATAATTTGGACATTACCAAATGTATCGGAAATTCTACTGATGGTGCTAGTAATATGCAGGGGAAATATCATGAGTTTTCTGCTCATATGCTAGAAGCTATCCCGGAGCATGTTCATGTATGGTGCTACGCCCATGTTTTGAATTTAGTTATTTCTGACATTACTCAGTCATCAATTGCTATAGTTTCATTATTTAGACTATTAAATTTAATAGCAATTTTCATTTGAGAATCATACATTCGAATGAATATATGGATTTCTTTTAGTAAAGATACTAGGCTTAAAAAATTAAATATTATAGGAGAAACGCAATGGTGGACCAAGGATGTAGTCTTGAAAAAAGTGTTTGGTAATTTTGCTAATCCTAAAGATGGCTTATATATTGAATTAATATTAACATTACAGTATTTTGCTACATCAATAAACATTCAACCAAACATAAGAATAAAAGCAAAATCTTTTCTAGATTCCTTAATAAAATATGAAAGTTCTAACAGCTGAACTTTTCTTACAAATATTTGATATTACAACACCGATTTCAAATTATTTGCAAGAAAGAAGCATAGATTTCATCAAAGCTCATTGTATTGTTATGAATGCAATCAAATTATTAAAGGATATCTCATGAAAATTTAACATTGTAAAGAACTCTGCTGATGTGTTTGTTAATTATGTAAATAATAAACTAGATGAAATGCAATGTGATGGCAAAGTTGAACATACATTACTGGATATTAGAATATGCAAAAGAAAGCAAATGGACAGTGGAGAAACTATGGACGAACCAGTAAGAGATTCATTCAAGAGGTATGAAATAAGTAATTACAATCACGTACTAGATACTGCAATTCAAAGCATGGAAAATCGTTTTACAAAAAACTAATTACTTTATAATGTTTTGATCCAAAAAATTTTTTTGAAAATACTCCTGAAAATGCATTTCAAACATTAAGCAGTATTTTAATACAATTTAATCCAGAAGCGATTCAAACACAATATTATTTCAGAATTGCAACATTTTAAATCATCATGGAATATTTTAAAGGAAAATGTCAGTGAAACTTTTATAAAATTAAACGAAAATGAACATTCTACTGATGATCAAGTAGAAAATGATAAAGATTCAATTTCATCCTCCTACTGCAAAGCTTGCAAAAATTGCCCTATTTGTTGTTATAATATATTATTCAGATATAACATGTTAAGTGGCACTTATTCTATACTTGGTCAAGCATATAAATATTTACTATCTATGTCTGTAACACAAGTGTCCTGTGAACAGAGTTTTTCTACGTTAAAATTCATTAAAAGCCGACTAAGATCAAGATCTCGCAAGAAAATCTAGAAGTCTTCATGTTAATGTCAGCAGAGAAGGATATTTTAAATGAAATAGAATTTGATGATGTCATTAATATTATTGCTCAACAAAGCAAACTTCTAACTAAAAAATTAATGTTGTAGACTTGTGCTTATTGTAATTTTTGTCAAGGTTGTATTTTGAATATATTTAAATATAAATAGAAAAAAAAGACATTTATTTATTTATGGGCTGGGCCGGTAATAATTTTTTCCACACAAAAATTTTAGGGCCAGTCCGCCCCTGTATGCAACATCAAACTAATGATTTCCCATTAAAACCTGATAACAAATATCTATGCCCAAAATAGGAATGCACTTGTGATCACACAAATTAGAAACAATGCCATAATATATTCTACAGCTAAATCAACTTCTTTTCAAATAAAATCATTTTTGTTTCTTTTTAATGAAGATATTTTTTAAATTATAAACAAATAATAGTTAATATGTTTTTAGAATTGTCAGGTGGTAGTTCTTGCAATCCTCCACCTCTTCCTTTTCGAAAATACAGTCCCAGTCTACATCAACAACAGAAATATTTAATATATGAAGAATGGTTTCATGGTATGATTAATAGAAGACAAAGTGAAGAATTAGTAATAGAAAATGGAGATTTTCTAGTACGAGAGTCTCAAGTAACTCCAGGCCAATATATTCTGACAAGTCGACAAGATGGAGTTTGTAGACATTTATTATTAGTGGATCCTTCAGGAAATGTAAGTTTCAAATGGTTATTTAATTCTGAATTATCTTAAAATAAGATTTAATATCAATTTATATCAATTCTGAAATAATTTTTGATCACAGAGTTTGAAATGATATTGATTGTTATTGATTGATGAAATAATTTTAAATGAGTAGGCCTGTATGGTATGAAGTGATATCAAATTATAACTACAGTAGTCACCACTCAGGCCACAGTTAACATGTCATCCAATGAATAGTTCAGAAAAAAGTAGCTTTGATTCGTTGCATGAATGTTTTACATAATTTACATAACTATATTATAAACTATATAATAAATATACAGTAATTAATCTTTATTTTTGCTAAATATCAACTTGATATCTTTCAAGTTTAACAAAATTGCGCCAGTTAAACTTAAGTGACAGGCATCAAGAAACATAGACCACTACGTCATCCATGTCAATAAACATAGACCATCCGATAATTTGCATTTAAATAATGTTACAATCGCAGTATTTCTGAAACAACTGATTATTTTAGCCTCATGTTAGCCTGAAGTAATCTTGTGAATGATATAAGGTGCTTTTTTAGTTTTATTTACGAACTTTTGCATTTTGTCTACGAGGACCAGCGGAAAAGCTGTTTCAGAAGATTTAAGGAATGCTATCATTGCTAAACAAAGTTGTGGCATGTCTGAGAAAGTTATTCTTCTTCTTTGTATGCCATATTAGAATCCTGACGTCAGCAACACCTGGCATAGATTAGTAAGTAGTTAGTAATGTGCCAAGATGTTTCTAGGGAAAGTTACATCCAGAGTTGTTTCCCATTACCTTCTCTGGGGCTTGATGTTATGTGAAGGGAAATGCCTTCCGGGAGGTCTTGTAAGGGAAACTGCCCCCCCTATTCAGGTGTTACAAACATGGAGAAAACCCGGAAAATTCCATGTGGCCAGCCCGTCTGAGCACGGTGCGAACCCGCGACCAAACTCCCAATAACTAGAATATTTGACTAGTATGATGTTGATACAAGTTTTCAACTGCAAAAAATTGATAGCATTAGTTATCACCTACATTTGATAAAAGGCAATGTATAATATATTGATGTACTGTGGATCAGATAAATAATATCAATATATAGTAAATGAAGTTGTTCTTATTAGTCACTAACACTGGCACCCACAGACTATAAAAAAGGAGGACAAGTTATAAAAAGGAAATCATACATTATGCAAGAAGCTTCAAACTCTAATTCAATGTCGGATCAGTGCTCCTACAAGGCAGCACTGGTTGCACTCAGAACTAACTTGGCCTTGAAAACAAGGAATGTGGTTTTGGTCAACATATGACAAAGTTGCATGAGGTAATTGACAAATATTGTTCATTAGTTTCTTTTATATTTGCAGAATAGACTACAAGTCACAAATTTTCTGTTGTTTGTCTGGGTTGCTCTTCCTAATCCCCCTAGGGGATTAGGAAAAGGAAGAGCAACCCAGACAAAAAAAGGGGGAGGCACATGCCTCAATGTACAAGTGCTCCTGGTCACTAATCCAGTGGTGTGTGGTGACATTTGATGATAGGGAAGCTGTGCCAGCCCTGGATAGAATCATTGGAAGCATTATACGATATATCATGCAGTTTAGCTCATGGAAGCATCCATGAGCTAAACTGCATGAGGTTGGTGCTCTGTAAAGCACGTGTGCGAATGTGTATAATCTGGCTGCTTTACACGATTCAAATATTTTCGCCATGGAAGCTGTTCCATATTTGACAACACAGACAATACAATTCGTATAAGCATATTTCCAATGGAAGCACTTTCCATTGGTAGCACTTTCCATTGGAAATATGCTTATACAAATTTATATTCAAATCTTATCATTGTTTTTCACATGTACATAAATTTGTAATATAATAAATAATGTGGTTATAATAAAATATTAATTTTAAGTAATTCAAAGATCATTAAAATATGAAAATAATCACACAATATGTATTTATTTTTTAGAAAATACAAGGGAAGCAGTGCTTTCACAGCTTCCATAGATGGCACACCACTGCACTAATTTATTGTTTAAATGTAGAATAAAATACACACAAAGGAGCATGACACAAAGAACAGCGTGTTTGATTGACAGATGTCACACATATTTTAGGAAAGTGTTTTTAGGAACAAACAACAAAACAGAAGTAAAATTTAAAATAAAATATACAATGAAAAGTTTTATTTAAACATGAAATTCACTTCCAACATACATTGTTAATTTAATTTCTTGTTGTAATATGAAGGTATGGCAAACAACAAATAAGACATCAAAATAAGCTGTGAGTGTGTCTTGAAAATGCAGGCAAAGTAGAACAAATTGTGCAACATGTTTAGATATACCAGTATATGACTCCATCAGATCAATCAGACAAATACAGAAATACTAAGATTGTGCAAATGTCGAAAAATCTGCATTGACAAGTCTCAAGAGAACAAACTATCAAAATTCAGGACAATTGACTGTCTTTATATCTAGAGATCTGCACACATCTTTTGGTTTTTGAAGGGAGTTTGTAAATTGAGAACTGGTGTATGTTATTGTAATTTTATTGTCTGCTAATTAGCATAATTTTTAAACTTGAAAATTTAAGTTCAATATAATAACTTCTGATTATCTAAAATGAATTAAAGGAAAATGTAACTAACTATTATAAATTCTCAACTCAATAGTAAATGACACTTATTGACAACTCTTTCTTAACTATTGAAATAATCTTACTTTCTTAATGTCATAAAAATAATAATTTTTGGGTGATCTTAAATAATACATTATAAGCTTGTATGTTATCTGATAAACAGTTTTATATTATTAAAAATATTAAATATAGAAATTATCACTGAAAAGTCTTCAACTAACCCAATTTTGTTATCTATAAAAAAAAAAATTATATAAAAACTTTAAAAATTTTGTAATCAAATATATTTTTAATGCTGTGAGATGATAATGAATACTTGTGTGCAAATTCCTATCAACATATATTTTTCCTCACAAAATTATTTACTATTATGTGTGTGTTTATATATAATATAGGATGCTATATAATGTTATATCCAAGTATAATGTGGATTACTATTTGTTTCAATATTCTTATTATTATACTCTAAGTAATAACTTAGAGTTCATAATAATAGCAATACGTATTAATTTTATTATTAAATTTGTTTTAATTTGTTTATAAAATGATATTGAAATATTATATATATTTTTTCCAGGTTCAAACTAAAGATAAAACTTTTAAAAGTGTCAGTCATTTAATTAATTACCATAGTGGTAGTAAACATCCTATTATTTCTTCTAACAGCCTGATCATATTAAATCACCATGTTCCCAGGAGGCCATCGTATTGACAGAATTTCATTGCTGTTCATAATTCAATTATATTCTATAATTATTATTACAATTTGAATATATATTGTATATGTTCAGAAAGTTCAACTAGAAAAAGTCCAAATCCCTTTGTTATACATACTTGTAGAACAATTTGGGAATTGTGGAGATTGCCATTTTAGTTTCAAAATTATTATTTTATGATCGGAATAGAAAATTGATAAGAACAACATTTAATAATAATAAAAGTTCCTTTTGTTGTTATTAAATGTCGTAAAATAATAACACTTATCATTTTACTTCCTAAATATGTCCAAAATCTTGATATGGAGAGTCTAGTTGCACCTCATATATATATCACATAGTATCTAGTCACTAGTCACTGTAAACTGACATATTCTCATAGAATTTTTCTTTTAATGTTATTTTTTTCTAAAATTTTTAAGCTATAGTTTCAGAATGAATTAGCTTGTAGAAAGAAAACTATGAAAAATAATGAATAAATGACCTTATTGACAACTCTTTCTTAACTATTGAAATAATCTTACTTTCTTAATGTCATAAAAATAATAATTTTTTGAGTGATCTTAAATNCATTGTTATCACTTTGAAAAATCTGCGAAATTTAAATATATTTGATCAATATAAAAATATTTTTCTACTCTAACATTCTCAAAGTAATGTCTGTTAAACATCAAATTTTCATTTGTATTATTGATACTTTTTAAAACTCTCCTATTAACAAATTAATTGATAAAGTTTTATCAATTTAACATACATACATACATATATATATATATATATTGACACATTATTCTTTGTAAAGGAAAAACTAAGATTGCTGTAATGCAATTTTTGTATTTTTTTTTTTGTCTCAAAACAAAGCTTATTAAGTGAATATTTAAAATAAGTCTTATATATTAGTTATAAAGCTCTTATAACAACTTTCATAAACAATTTACATAAACTGCAATATATTGGATGCATTATTTGCCAATCTTGGACTTTCATATATCAGGTAATCAAATAAATTAGTACAGTTTTTCAATGTTATAATTTCAGGAGAGCCAAGAGTATGCAGAAAGGTTTTATGCAAATGAAACCATTCATTTGCATCCTCTTGTGAAAGTCTGGAAGTTGAGCAAATGAATTCCATAGTGAATTGACAGCTGACAAAAATCTCTTAACAGCTTAAAACCTGCTTGTCTCTGTTTCTATGCTACAAGAATGAGTCATTTGTCAGTAGGTTTTTATAGATAATCCATTTTTATCTCATCTCAAAAGATGAGATAAAAATGGATTATCTATAACAACTTTTACATCATTGTTGTTGTCCAGTAAAGCTTCCCCACACATACCAAAGTCCAATGTACACCAATAGAAAATTTTATTGTGTGTCTGATAGATTACAGATGATGATATCTATTATGATTGACTGATTAGTGGCCAAGCAGCTCTATCACAACTTCAATGAGTCATAGATGTATTAGTGGTATTACATGCCTGTAGCAAAAACAGCATGCACTTGTTTTTTGCAAATTTATTGTGCTCCTTCAGGATAATGCTCATTCCAATATAGAGATGACCCTAGAATTTGCAAGACCCTAAGCAAAATTTATTTTTGATGCTTATGAAAATAGCAAGAGATAGGATAGCTTTATTTAAGTCTACAACAATATGAACATTCTTAAACAGACAGCTGCAACAATTTCAAAACTGAAAAGCACTGGAAACTGAATTGAGTATTTGCTTCATTTCTAACAATTGGGTAGTACAGTAGAACCTCGAAAACTCGGCCTAATGTGGACCGAAGGGTGGCCGAGTTTGTGAAAATGCCGGGTTATTGGGAATGCGGTTAAAAAAAATAAGTATGAGTGTTTCCTCAAAAAATACTGCACTCTACTTGTATGTATTGTTTACTTGAGAATATAACAGAAAATAAACTGCCCAAATATCCTTAAACAAAGGAAAAGTACGTCCTTTATGAAGGCATAGAGCCTTTACTACATGAAAATGAAAATTCATGAATACACTGTGTACAGTAATTTACCCGATAAGACAGACCTCAGAAAAATACTTTATGAGAGCTTTTATACTTTTATAAAGCTGTCTATATTGAAAATTAATTAACTAAGGATTTTTTTGCCCTGCCAGGGTGTGGCCGAGTTATCCGGAGTGCCGGGTTATCGAGAGCCGAGTTTTCGAGGTTCTACTGTATTTACAAATTTGAATTTCTTTGGGAAAAGGTTATAGACAGTAACGGATTATGTTCCTTTGAGACCCTAGTTGCAATTTTGTTACAAGGCCCTTTATGTAAAAGTGTTCTTTTTATATTAAAAAGACAGTAAAATCTTTAAATAATGACAATTTTTTTTAATTTATAATATATGCTTTTTAAGTGTTCACTAAATCTTTAGAGGCATATTATCTTTTTTCTATGAATTTTTGAGGCTCCTCAAGATGATGAGGTCCTAGGCACATGCCTAGTGTGTCTATTGGGTAATCCACCACTGGTTATAGATTATGTGGTAGTAATTTTGTAGAATAAAATGTCTTCGTCTATTTTTTATATGTGGTTTAATTTTATTATCAAAAACCACATAAAAATCAAGTTCATTATTAAAAAGAATGTCATTACATGTACAAGTATATATCTGCTTTTGGAAATTAAATTTTGTTGAATGTTTTTATTGGAATTATTTGTTTACTATATTTTTTAACTGAATAGTCCATATTTATAAATATCAAAATTTAGTTACATAAAAGTAAATTCTGGATTTAATAGCAAGGTTGAGGCCAAAGTTTTAAATGCGAATGTTGGACGTTCAGCGCCACTTTCCTGTAAGCCTAGAAGTTTGACAATGGTGTTTGGAATGTCGAGCACGATTCCACTGACTATCTAAACACCATTGTCAAACTTCTAGGCTTACAGGAAAGCAGCGCTGAACATCCAACGTACACGTTTTCGCATTTAAAACTTCGGCCTCAACCTCATTCATTATTATATAACAAAATTTATCTTTTAAACATTTCGTTTAATTATAACATATCTGTTTGTTGAAGTTAATAATAAATATATTCACATTGTTATCACTTTGAAAAATCTGCGAAATTTAAATATATTTGATCAATATAAAAATATTTTTCTACTCTAACATTCTCAAAGTAATGTCTGTTAAACATCAAATTTTCATTTGTATTATTGATACTTTTTAAAACTCTCCTATTAACAAATTAATTGATAAAGTTTTATCAATTTAACATACATACATACATACATACATACATTTTAAATTTTTTAAGCACTCAAAGTATAGATTTTACAACAAATTACATATTACAAAACATTACACAATTTATATATTACATATTTATAAAGGAACTGAAAAGAAATAATAATTTTCATTTAAAGAATAATTGTATAATTTAAAATCATATTGGTAATATAGTAATGCTATTTTTATTGTTTGGTAATACTTTGTCTTGTATTCGTATCGTAATATAATTATTAATTAGATATTTGTGTAATAAAGCTTTCTGTTCTCTGTAAGAATGTTCAAAGCTGGACATTTCATCAGCTTTAGTAACTTGTAAAAAACCACTCCTAATAATAGCAAAATAAATTCTAAAGAAATTAATTAAATATGAAGAAAATTAAAGTGTAAATGCTTTCATCCCTACACATTGGAGACATGTCTGAAGAATTCTTCAGATAGGACTTCTTCATAGAAGGAAGAATGTACATGCATTTTTAATTTTTTTTTAGTATTAATTTCTTGATAATTCATTTTACAGAGATTGTTTTTCCATTATCTCTATTTGTGGATTTTCAATTGAAATCTAGTCCAGATTGAAGCAAAAGATTTTTTAATAAGATTTTAAAAGTAGTGTTAATTATTTTCTTGAATTTTATAGGAATAAAAGTCCTTAGGTCTAATCAAATTTCTTGTTTGATGAGCTGTTATAAAAGCTGTATCATTTAAAATTAAATTGATTAATTCATTCACAAAAGTTTTTATAGAATCAGTATAAAATATTTTCACAATCCTCATTTATCACTATTTTACAGGGAGTTTTAACTAGAGTTGGACAAAATACTGTGTATATTCCATCAAGAACTACATAAAATTTACATGATAATCATGTTTAATGTAAGTGTAAGAAATTAAATAAATGCAAAGTAGATTCACAGTAAAATAATGATTAATTTTTATAATACAAAAACTGATTTCCAAATTTTTATATTGTAAATTTGATTTATGTTTAAATATCTTAATTAAACCTTAATATAAATTTATAATAAATATAAAAACACCTTACCAATGAGGTATTTAAATTTTCTTTACTAATGCTTTTCAGCTCTATTTATGAGCCCTCTTCAAGTAAATTGTGTTTGAATTCGGAACATCATCAAACATTTCTTTTCAAATTTCAAACAAGAATATATTTAACGACTATTTAAATTTAAAATTCTAAATTATTATAATAATAATAAACTATCTCCCAAAAAAATTAATACAATACTATTTAAGATTGTCAACTGTCCAATATTGTTGTACAGTACATATTACCTGGTGTTATTACTCGTCCCCAGTGGTAAGGTGTTTTTATATTTAGTTAAAATAAGAGCTGAGTTAGAATGGATTGTTAAATTTATAATATTGAAATATGTATAGTATAGAAATAATGAAATATGAATGTAAAATTAATAAAAAAATATATATTTTTTTCATAGAATCATTTAAAATAATCATGAAAGTATTGTTTAAAAAATTAATGGTATAGAAATATTGATACAATTCCACATCTTTCTTCCTTAATATAGGAAGTGTACAAATTTATATAACGATTTAAAATGAAAGATTATATTTCTCACTAGGTTTTAAACTATATTAGAAAAGCATGTTTAAGTATTTTCTGCAGTACATTTTTATTGAAATATTATTTTAGATAATTAAAAACAGCAAAAATTTGTGCTATTTTTACTTACATAAATAAGTTTTTGTATATAAGTTTACTTGGCTATTTTCATTACATTAAAACAAATTAAGCTACATATCAACTGTGAAACAGTTTGACAGTATAAAAATTCAATTATGGTAATAATACAAGTATTATTAATTTTTTTAATTGAAAGAAAGTCATAACAGTTTTTAACAAAAAGAAAGTACAAAGCTTGCATTTTTTTTAATAATTTCATCTGATGCCAAGACTATCTAAAAAATCATTAAGATTTTTCTGCTTTTACAAAATTACGCAGCAAAAGCTTTAATATTAGTTTTATGTAAATATAAATATATAATTTCATAATCTGTATACAATAAATGATGTAAAGGATGGCTCAAAGGTCATGCAATCAAGACATATTTTAAGACATTTTAAGAATAGTGAACATTAGTTTGAAACAGCTGCATGTTAGCTGTAATTCAGTTATTTCCAATGAAGTTTAATTTAATCATGAATAACATCATGCAGCTGTTCCAAACTGATTTTAACCATTCTTAAAATAGTCTTAAAATATATCTTAACTGACTTTTGGGCCACCCTGTATAAATAATTAAAAAATTGCATGAATGATTTTAAGAAAGAAAAAAATTTAAAATGATAATTATAATTTAAATATATCATAACTTTTATATTTAAATTTTAAACAGTAATCTAAAAAAAATGTCTATTTTATTTAAAGTATATCATACAGTATTTTGATTGATGTGTCACATCTCTTTTTGTTTATAATTTTATTTATGTTTTTTAAAAATTGTTGTATGTTTGATAATAAATATTTTGTTTATTGTGTTATGACAGATTTTGTTTCATTTATTGAACAGTAAATTAAAAAAAAGTACCAATGATGATGAGTGATACATGAACGTATAAAGTTTAATGATCTAATGTAGAAATGAAATAATTTGGCCAGTTTAAAAGGTTTGTGCACATATTTAGCAGCTAATAGTTATTGGTATTAAAACATAATAAAAATTACTAATGGAAAATTAAATGAAGATCTCATATATGAATAATAAATAAACAGTTAGTTTTAAAAAATTCCATATTTCCTGGATTCTAAGACAACTGTTTTAAAATTTTCTATGCAGGAAAAATTTTTAAATAATAATTTTATTACCGTATTAGCCCGAATATAACGCGATATTTTTCGACCATTTATTTTCCGTTAAAAAATCGACTCGCGCTAAATTCGGGGTTTAAGTAATGGAATGTAATATAAACAAGGACATTTTCCTACAGAGGTTTCCTGTGTTATTAGCTATACAGTAGAGCGTCGTTTATCCGAAAGCTGGTTCAGCGTTGCCAGATCTGATGGTTAAAAAGTAGCGTGGTTGTGCTCCAAAAGTAGCGGATTTGAACTGTTTGTAGCCCAAACAATAAAAATGAATTATTTTGCAACTATGCACTTTTACTAATGAAATAAGTTTGTAATATATGTATATACATACACAGGGTGTATCAGAATGACGTTTTAAAAATTTGGGGATTGTAGAGGATGAAATTTTGAACGTTTTGATATAAGGAACCTACAGCCGGAAATGAGATACGTATAAAGTTTCTACTGCACTTTGCACGTTCTATGAAGTCGGTATGCTGAATGAANTTAAAAAATCGAAATATATAAAAACATTTATAACAATGTCTGAAATGTTATCAATTTGATACGCCTAAGTACTCAATGAAGACTAAACTTAACAAAAAATCGTATGTAAAATAGTACAGTAGAAGCCGTTCTTCCGGTTAAGTCTTAATGCTCTCCCTCGCCCCCACTGGGGAATTTTGAAAAATTCCTTCTAAATGTGCATTGCCATGGCATACCCTACTAAAATGTAGTTAAAAACAAAAAATCGCATCTAAAATAGTACATTATAAGCCGTTCTTCTGGTTAAGACTTAATACTCTCCCTCTCCCCCTGAAGGGAAATTTCGAAAAATTCCTTTTTAGTGTGCATTCCCATGTTATACCCTACTAAAACGCAGATAAAAACAAAAAATCGCATCTAAAACAGTACAGTAGAAGTCGTTTTTCCGGTTAAGACTTAATGCTCTCCCTCTCCCCCCGCGAGGGAATTTAGAAAAATCCCTACTTAGTGTGCGTTTTCATGACATACCCGAACTGTGTACCAAATTTCACCTCTTTAGGTTCAGCGGTTTGCTCTGGGCGATGATGAATCAGTCAGTGAGTCAGTCAGGACAAGCAATTTTATATATATAGATAACCTCAGTTTTAATCTAATTTAAATTAACTTAAAATACAGAAAATAAAAATAGCTGAAGTTTAGGACAATGTTTAATTTTAATTACAGTGGGTGATCGGTTAACGAACAGTTCGGATAGCGAACAAAGTCTTGGAACGGATTATGTTCGTTAACCGATCACCCACTGTATATTATCTGTGATATTTTCTGAAATTAGAGTAAATAACATTTTATATTTGCATATTTTATCAATATACCGTATTAGCCCGAATATAACGCGATATTTTTCGACCATTTATTTTCCGTTAAAAACTCGACTTGCGCTAAATTCGGGGTTTAAGTAATGGAATGTAATATAAACAAGGACATTTTCCTACAGAGGTTGCCTGTGTTATTAGCTATAATTACCTAAATAAATGCTTATCTAATTGAATTTTACTTTCTTTGAATTCTTTTATGAGTATTATTTTTTTCTAAATATCTTTATGAAAATTTTGGAGTCGCGTTAAATTTGGGGTCGCGTTATATTCGGGCTAATACGGTAAGTTGTATTGAGTAAGAAAATAGAAATGCTATGAAATAATACTTGGTAGCTCTATGTCCATGCTCTTCTGCATATACAATAATTTTACATTTTAATTCTGCATCATGTTGTCTTGGAAGTATTATACACACTAAAAAGAAATCTAAATTAAATGCTTCTTAACAGCAAAGTTCATTAGAACTGATATGAGTGTTGAACAGTATGGCCAAAAACATGTTATTGGTGTTATAACACAGCATTTTGTCACACTTGGACTGCAAATAAACAACATGATGCAGAATTAAAATGTAAAATTATTGTATCTGAAGAAAAGCATGGACATAGAGACATCTCATGAAATTAGTTGAACTGCAAATATAATTTGCAGTCCAACCAATTTCATGAGATGTCTCACTTTTTCAGACAAGTAAAAATAAGTAAATGCATCTTAGAATTGAGGAAATATGGTATTATATAAAGAATCCAGTGATTTTGTAGTAAAAATATTTCATCATTTTCAAATGATAACGGTCTGAAGTGATTTTTGAAGAGTCAAATGACAAGACACATTGTCACTTGATTACAAGTGATATGTCATTTCAGATGTTTTTCACTTAAGATTTCTGTAATGGTGTCCAATTGATTTTAAATGATAATCATATAGTCAATTGATAGCATTTGCTAAGTCTTAATTAGGAACAAATAAAATTTCTTTGAGAATGATATGAATAACTTTGTTAATTGAAGTTCATCATGTCTATTCTACTATTTAAAAAATAATAATAAAATATAAGCATTGTTAAACAGTTTATATAGAAAGCAGAAATCTTATCTTGAAAATCATTTTTTTGCTAATTTTCAAAATCTTCTGGACATAAATGTCAAAGGTGTGAAAATCAAAAATGTAGAAAATGTCTCCATAAATGAGAACAGATGAGATAATTTCAAATGATATTTTCACTAGGGTTACTTATTAGAAGTTTAATAATGATAATTCTGTCATATAACCAGCTTTTTGTCTGGATGGGCATTGTTGTAGCTAAGGTAGTCTATAAACCCTCTAGGGTTTGATGACAACCGAAGAACCCGGATCAAGGAGAGATATCATGCATGCTCAAGGGAGGAAGCAGGACTTTTTGAAAGAGAAAGTGAAGAGAGATGTGTAGATGGGAGTCATGAGTTTGTTTCCTTTGTCATAGTGTCAGACTGTTATAGCAAATGGACAGAGAAGTGATTGGAAGGACTGAAATAAACTTTAAGTTCCTTGCATTGGAGTTGTAGAGTGCGGGATTTACTTCTTCAAAGTTTTTTTCTTTGTTCCTGCATGGGGGAATACTCTAAAGATCAAGTACTTCCCCACAATCTATTGTAGGAAATGTCAAATAATATGATAGATTAAAATTACTTTCCGAAACACTTTTGAACTTAATTGTAGCAAAGCTAGACTTAGCTAGAAGCAAAGTTAGACTTAGCAAATGTTCACAAACCACATAACCCAATATTTTGCAAATTTTGACCATCTCCCACCAAGACAAATTTTGACCAAAATTTATCTTGATGATGATAACCCCTAGAACCATATACTTTAAGGACGCCACACTCCTCAAATACATGATTCATTTTTTCTATGGTCATACTAGTAGCACTATCTAGTCCAGCGTTTCTCAAAGTGGGCGATAACGCCCCCTTCTGGGCGATGAATAGATCTAGGGGGAGCTGGAGGCAGGGTATTGAATGGTGACCAAAGGTAAAATTGGGGCTGATCAGAGGAAACATTGCATTTAATGGTTTCCAGATGATGAGAACAATGTACAGTAAGGGCACAAAGTGTGAGATTCATAGAAAAGTTTTCCTAAGAATATTTCCAATCCTTTTCTCACACAAGAGAAAATGAGTTAGGGGGCGTTGGGTATAACTTTATGGAACAAAGGGGGCGGTGGATCGAAAAAGTTTGAGAATCACTGATCTAGTCATTTCAATCTAAACTATATTCTCATAACCATTGTCAACAGTTTTGTAAAATGTTTTTTGAGTGTGTATAAATTTGAAAGAAGAGCAATGTGTTATTATCAAATTTTGTTTTAAAGCTGGTTTATCATCTACAAAAACTTTGGATATGGTGGAAAAGACTTATAGCAAATAAGCATTAAGACCAGACAATGTCTTCTGATGATATGCTAAATTTTGTTAAGGGAGAGAATCCATAAAGGATGATGGGTGTAGCGGACACCAAACAAGTCAGACAGACATTTCTACTGTTGCAGAATTGATTATAATAAGATGACCAATTGTCCTCCTTTTTTAAGTTCTGTCCTCCCTCGAAAAGTGTCCTCCTACATGTCCTTCTTTTCAATATTTGAAGACTGTAAATCTCCATATTCGATTGATGCCAAGCCAATCCATTGTATGTGATGTGTTTGTATTTAACGTGATGATTCATCAAGGCTTGGTACAGTGCGGCAAGATGTGATTATGAGACGCATGTGCTCCGCACAAAAGACTTTGAGAGAGCATGCCACATGAAAGTGGCTTTGTTTACTTCTTACTGAAATATTACATGGCACATATACATGCAGCAGATATTATTATAGTGTATTATTGTTGTAATGAATAAAATGTTTCTTTTATTACAATATTTTTTCCTTCAATTTATTTGTGTCCTCCTTTTCATTGTAAAATAGTCGGTCACCTTAATTATAATGATTGCTGAATCACTTCCCATATGTTACAGAAGAATTAAAAATTGTAGTTCTCTGCATTTTAACTGAGGATTTAAAGAAACGAAAACTTTGCATATGTTTCATTTTAAATGGAAAACAATTCTTGGCTCAAAAACAAGTCATAACATTAGATCACCCACTCTACTTATCTCACACATTTTTTTATTTCCAAGATTAAAACTGCAGTTGAAAAGCCAAAGGTCTGATGAGATTTTTGAAATTGAACCCATTGTAACCAACCAACTGAAGATTATTACAAAAGATGAGTTTTCAGTTGTGATGCAACAATTGGAAAAGACAGCTCAACAAGTGTATCTACTGTGGAGCTTATTTAAAATTTTTCATTTTATACAAATCTTATCTCAAAACTTAAGAACAATACTACCGTATTCATCTTATTTTTAAATTTAAACACCAGGTTTGAAAATAATAAAAGGTTCTATGCAACTTTCCTGAACAAACATAAAAACACACAATAAAACAAAGACTTGTAGATCAGTTACAAATAACAATGTAATATTTCACCACATTATAAAAGTACTCAATTACAAAATTTTGGTTTATTCTTCTGCTAAGCACAGTAGAAGGTCTCTTTTATATACAGTTACTATTTTTTAGGAACTTCTTCCCACATATGAAGTTCTATATCAAATGATATTATTAGCAAGGTATCATCCACTGTATCAGATGGCAGTTTAAGCCATCTTAAATATCTTCTGTCTTCCCATTCACATAACTCAGTTTCTAAACTTCATTTGGGACACTTTAAATGACACACAAAAATTATGACCAAACGTAACTACTTGTACTGTACATTGCTTAATTATTAATTCATCAAAAGACGACATGGGCAGAACGACAAAGAAAAATGAAACTTTCTTTTCTTTCTTTGGAAGGAGTGTTAATATGGAGTTTTCGGCACAGTTAGGCACTATACTCCAAATAGCTTGTGGTTTTGATTGCTAGGCGACCGAAGAGCTGGCCTTATACAATGGCCAATACGCGTACGGGGGAAAAGAATGCCTTCCAAGAGGACTTTTATGGAAAAATCGCCCCTATTCAGGCGTCATCGATGAGGAGAAAACCCGGAAAACTCCACACTACCAGCCCCCCCGAGCACGGCGCGAACTCACGACCGAACTCGTGTTCAGGGACTGGTCCACTCAAAGTGCGGGGACGAAGTCCGCTCGGCCACTGGTGGGCCAAATGAAACTTGTTATGAATGGAAGGGTGGATGAAGGTTGGTTAGTTAGAATTTCGAGTTACGAGCGACTAATAAAAATTGATACAGGGATTTTTTTGATTTGTAGTTATCAAATAGGTGTAATTTTTCGAACATCCTTGCTTTTTTTTTTCAATAAATGATTTATAAAAAAAAATATTACACGCAGTGGCGTAGCGTGGGTGTCAGCCGCCAGGGGCGGCGAAATTTTCCTCCGCCCCTTATTTAGGTATCTCAATTTAAAAAACTAAAATTCAGTTTCGTCACAGAATAAGTAATGAAAAATTCCGTGCTCATTTCAATCGGTCCGAATCGTAGGTGCGACAAAATTATGAAATGAAATGGTTCAAATTTTTACAAGTTAATATTATTTATTGTGAAATTTTGCCGTCCCCTAAAAGTGCGGCACCCACTACGTTACGCCACGGATTACACGTAAGCCACCACAAAGCTGTTGAAGGACAGAGACAATTGGCTATCGCCTAGCAATTTGTATGAGGTAAGATAAGTGCACAAAAATCGGATAGTTTTTTGCTAATGTTAAACTACCTTTAATTAAAAATAACAAGTACAGTACGTGAAGTGCATTAATGACTGGATAATAGTAAGTTCTGCGCAGCTTTACTTTAAAAAAATTCTTAACAACACAAAAATGTGGAGTGTTATCTATTCTTTGCATTTACGCAGAAATGTTTTTTTTTTCCTTAGATGGTTTCTTTTAAAAAAAAATTATGATCAATGATAGGTTCGCCATCCCTGCCCTATATCGATTGCACGCGTGCCTAAAGTGACACGTAAGGAGAAATCATCTGGCACGTAAAGTATAAGATTTTATCATCTGTCTTTTTCAATCAGCTTCTTTACATTTATTCTAACTAATTAAAACATACTCGTTCAATTTCTTTAAATATCGTTATTCAAACGCTAAAACTTTGGCACGGATAAACATCTTTAAAGATAAATATGCTTACTATATGGCAAGTGGGCTAAAAAAGGTTCGCCACCGCTGGTGGCGAATTCTTTATATAGGGTATAGGGAAAAGGTGATTTAATCACTATTGCTTTCGATTTTTGAGTGTCTAATGTTACATGTAATATATATATATATGTTGCAGTCAAAACCCATTTTTAGTTAGAATGCATTTTAACTAGTTAAAACTAGTTTATACTGAATATCTTTGTTAAAACCCGTTTTGTCTAGTTAAAACTAGTTTTAACTCAAATTCATTTTTGACTAGCAGTAAATTCTAGTTTTAACTAGACAAAACGGGTTATATCAAAGACATCCAGTATAAACTAGTTTTAACTAGTTAAAACACGTCCTAACTAAAAACTGGTTTTGACTGCAACATATAGAGTGATTTGGGGTAAAATGGGAATTTTTGATATTTTCAAATGTGACGTCACATATTGTCATGTATTTGTATGATGAATCGTTGGGCCAATATTGAGTGCGGAAAGCTGTAGTTGGCTACCGTTACTTCATTTTCTACATCCGAGAAGAATAAAAGCTAGATAAGAACGAAGTTTTTGTTGTGAAATGTTTCTAGAATAATTTTAAACTA
>NW_019384500.1:659951-663044 GCF_000671375.1 Centruroides sculpturatus | reverse complement strand
TCCACCCAAGGTCCTAGGCTTCCACCGGCTAAACCGGGTGAGGTTAGTGCTCTGTAAAGCGCATGCGCGAATCTGGCTTTTTGGATGTTGACAATACAGCGTTTTCACTCTGCTACTCCGCCACTAATATTCGAATATGCAATAGCAATTTTTTTTCACGTGTAGTATAGAAATTTGTAGTAAGATACATAATGCGGTTATAATAAAATATTGTGCGATTATTTTCATATAATTAAAATTAATATGTATTTATTTTTTAGAAAGTACAACGGAAGTAGCGCATTCACTGCTTCTAATGACGGCACGCCACTGTATTCCTGTATGATATTTTTTATTCATATGAAATTCTATTTTATTATCTCATTCCGGAATTTCCCGGGCTTCCGGGAAAATAAATTATTTTTCCCGTAATCCCGCTGGAGGCAAATTTCCCGGGAAATGAGAAACCCTAACCATCACTGACGCGCAATTAACTGATTGCCCCTGGAAGTAGGCTTTTTACAGAAACATGCTTCCCTATCATCAAATGTCACGGCACATCACTGTAGTTATACAGAGTGTTCGGAAAGTCACTGTGCACTTATATATTTATTAACAGACAAGTTTCAATATAGAATACAGGAGGTAAATATGAATGACAATTATAAACAATGTTGAAAGTGACCTCCTTTAGCATCAATACAGGTTCGGATCCTTCTTATTTTGTTTCTAAACACCGCTGTCGGTTGCTCGCTCGAAAGACTGAATGAATCGAGTCATCCAGTGTACGCGGACGATCTCGATACACTGCAGAATTTACTGCTCCCCGTAGATTAATTACTGTAAAGTCTGGTGGGTTTAGATCTGGTGAGCGTGGGACCACGCGTTTTTCGAAATAATGCGAAAACAAAATACTATAATATAATATAATATAAGAGTTAGAAGTACAAAAGAATCTAATTATCTTAATCTTTGCTGTTGTTACATTNTAGTTTAACACATGTTCGAGTCATCCGAGACTCGTTGTCTACATTTTGTGCTGCGTTGTTTAAATTATGGGATTTTCCTCTCCCTCTCATAATTAATCTATCGTTATTATTTAATCATAGGAATATCGCGATTTACATGATTCGGACCTCGGTTGGGTCTTCACAGCTAGGTTCTTCTCAAGCGGACTGCCTGTGCGAACAGCACGACGTTCGACTAGCGACAGCCACAATCCAGATTGTAAGTAAATCGAGATCGAAGTGAATCGTGGATTGTGTGCGAACGTAGTATTACGCCATTACTGAGACAGGTGCTGTACTTGTCTGCGTGGAATGTAGTAGTGTTTGCCCCTGTATATCATACTTTTCCTGTTAGCAATAGAGTCGTGCCGGTTATGTATCTAACTCCGTTCGGAGGAAAATTTTTGTATTGAAATAACATGACTTGCGGAATAAATCAGAATTTCGTATATAGGTAATCTAGTTCTTTTCTCTTACGATTTCCATGTTTGATCTCGACTTTCATTTATCTAACTCCGTTCTCGAAATTAGGGAAGGACAAATAGATAGGTGTACAGTACTTTATAGGTCTAATTTTTTCAAATTGCAGCCCAATAATTATTCCATAAATGCAATATTTACGAGAACACACTTCCCGCATAGGTTATACAATTTGTTGCCAAAATTTTAAAAAGTTTATTATCACATAAAAGCAATTATTCTAGCATTTTTACAAGAGTTTTTTTAGTCATACGAAATCTTTCGGACGTTAAGGTTAGCAACTTCGATTACGTGCAGGGCCATCACAACCCATCCAACACGGATCACTTTTCAAATATTAATAGTAGACCGGTATTAACTTTTATTATTTATAACCTAATAAATTAATTTTTCAGGTTATAAATTATTTTCGGATCAAAAATTTCTTGAGTAAATTAAAATTATAAATAATTTTAATATTTAGAAAACTTCTCAATTCATTTCTTCGGTTTCATAAAACATTTTTGTACTCTATATCATTTTCTTTTACATTTTAAAAAATTTATTGTTTTAATATCCAAGTAAATTAAAACATGACAACTTAAAATAAGACAAAGTTTAATAAATTCTTTTTAATTATTAAATTATAAAATTAATTTGCGATAATAATGTTTACAATTTGTACAGTATTAATATCGAATGTGGTTGAGAATTATTAATATATATTCGTCTAAAAAAATTTAATCCATGAATTTTTTTGGTAGTAAAATCGACTTGCCATTGATCTTTCACTGATAATTGATACTTTTTAACAGAATCTATAGCCCAAGATTTCTCTTGAAAAATTAATTTTGTGATCTGAAATAATTCCATTAAAAATGATTCATATGAAAAATTAATTTTGTGATCAGTGCTACCCAAACCACTACTACTACTACTATTTACACCATAGACTTCTATACATACTTTTTTCCCGCGAGTTTTAATAGAATTTGTTGCCAATAAACATCAGTGGCGTAATAATAAACACAATGGCGTAGCGAACATAACTGGCACCCGGGCCGCGACACTATATTGGCGCCCCTCCCCCTCCAGAAACAAATTTTGTTTTTCTTGGAAACCATTTGGCTCCCCTCTGCAAGTGGCGCCCGGGGCAAGCTGCCCCACCCTTTGCTGAGAGGTTTTCTTCGTTTGTAGGCGATAGCAGAGTCGGTAGATTAACTGGTCTTTCGACTTCCTATCTTCGCTCATTGCTAGAATCAACTAGAGACAAATGTTACCACCAGGGGGACTGCAATCACTACAAGACCGCTAGATCGAATACCTGTGAGGTCGAATGTTTTCTTTTTATTGAAAGATATATAGCCTTCGAGTTCGATTTCATAATTTTTATATGCATTTTATTATAAGAATGAAAAAGCTTTTATTTAAACCCAAAACCAGGTTTATGGATAAATAAATGACACTTAATAAAACATTAAACACCTTCCATCGCTGAGAAATGTTTATTTAATAAAACACTAACATTTTCAGCCTCATGGAATAAACTATCCTCAGGTGTAAATGAGTTCGAACGTATTTTATTAAATAAACATTTCTCAGCGATGGAAGGTGTTTAATGCTTTATTAAGTGTTTTAAAAACGCTGA
>NW_019384500.1:562462-654154 GCF_000671375.1 Centruroides sculpturatus | reverse complement strand
TCCACCCAAGGTCCTAGGCTTCCACCGGCTAAACCGGGTGAGGTTAGTGCTCTGTAAAGCGCATGCGCGAATCTGGCTTTTTGGATGTTGACAATACAGCGTTTTCACTCTGCTACTCCGCCACTAATATTCGAATATGCAATAGCAATTTTTTTTCACGTGTAGTATAGAAATTTGTAGTAAGATACATAATGCGGTTATAATAAAATATTGTGCGATTATTTTCATATAATTAAAATTAATATGTATTTATTTTTTAGAAAGTACAACGGAAGTAGCGCATTCACTGCTTCTAATGACGGCACGCCACTGTATTCCTGTATGATATTTTTTATTCATATGAAATTCTATTTTATTATCTCATTCCGGAATTTCCCGGGCTTCCGGGAAAATAAATTATTTTTCCCGTAATCCCGCTGGAGGCAAATTTCCCGGGAAATGAGAAACCCTAACCATCACTGACGCGCAATTAACTGATTGCCCCTGGAAGTAGGCTTTTTACAGAAACATGCTTCCCTATCATCAAATGTCACGGCACATCACTGTAGTTATACAGAGTGTTCGGAAAGTCACTGTGCACTTATATATTTATTAACAGACAAGTTTCAATATAGAATACAGGAGGTAAATATGAATGACAATTATAAACAATGTTGAAAGTGACCTCCTTTAGCATCAATACAGGTTCGGATCCTTCTTATTTTGTTTCTAAACACCGCTGTCGGTTGCTCGCTCGAAAGACTGAATGAATCGAGTCATCCAGTGTACGCGGACGATCTCGATACACTGCAGAATTTACTGCTCCCCGTAGATTAATTACTGTAAAGTCTGGTGGGTTTAGATCTGGTGAGCGTGGGACCACGCGTTTTTCGAAATAATGCGAAAACAAAATACTATAATATAATATAATATAAGAGTTAGAAGTACAAAAGAATCTAATTATCTTAATCTTTGCTGTTGTTACATTTTGTTGAGCAATGCCGGGTTCATCTGCTAGTATATATATTTGATAATTTCAGAAAAATTTCACAATAAGAAATGGTTCATTTTCCATTAAAAAAAAAACAAAAACAAGAAATGTGATTCAAATAACTCGCGATTTATTTATTAATGTTGAATTTTCGTATTAAATAATAATGAATTTCAAGTTAGAGTGTAATTTTACGCATTCAAGTTAATTTTTTAAAACACGAATTACCTTTCAGGTAGAGGAAAATGTGATGTAACTATTTACCCGTATTTTTGTATCCCACAATACCTCGCGCGTACGTGAAGCATTTGGTTTGTGTTCGCTTGAATCAAGTAAATTTATTTGAAAATGGAATCTACGCAAGTAAAAAAAGAAAATGTTAAAGATATAAGTAGTGTTAGAAAAAGAAGAAGCGCTAGAATATCGCTTTCTATAGGTAAATGAAATTTTTGATTAAATGTCAAGTGAGATTTGTTTTTGTTTACTGCTTCACACCGTAGTGGTGTTTGTTATCTCGACTGTCATTGGTCGATCGGATTTTTAAATTTAGATCGATTTTTAAAATACTAGTTTAAATATTTGTTATTGTTATTATCATTAATTAATATATTATTTTCACTCGTCAGTTTTTACATATTAAAAAATAATATATTTATTTATTATGAACATTTCTTAAAAATTTTAAACAAATTTCACATTATTTAGACTTACTTGCACTGTTTAATGTTGATAATTTTTATTACATAAATTATAAATAATTAAAAAATAAAATTGCTAAAAATAAAAACCGCTGTTTTGTTTATTTTGGCATAATCATTTGTAATAATTACAGATTTGAAGTGATTTAAAGTGACATTTAATCTTATATATTGTAATTGAGGGCAATTATATTTAATGCTTTTAATTCAATTACGTATAATTAAATAGTTTAAACCTCTTTAGTTATTACAAATGATTACAATAAAATAAACACAAACGTTTTTATTTTTAACATGTTTTTATTTTTTTTATCCTTGATTTATACCTAAACAAATTACTGCATATATTCTAAGTACAATTTATAAACCAAATAATGCCAAATATGTATAGGCTACATATATGGATATTATTCTCAACTATATGACAAATAAATGAATATATTTATAATTATAACAATAAATTATTCAAATTTATAATCATAATGAAGCATAACTTATTTTCTTATCATTAAAATTTAATTATGTTACTAATAAGAATTTTTTTTGAAAGATTTTATTACATCAGCAAAAATTTGTCCATTGTTGATCCCCTTTCCCACTGTCACCAGTCATTAGAAATCAAGGTAATTCCCTTCTCCAATTATGTCATCAGAAGTTTAAACCATTTGCAAATCTACAGAAATTATTTTAAAACAATTTTATGATGGCTGGGAGAAAAATAACTTATCAGATGAAAGCTTGCATTGTCAAAAACTCGTCCTCCTTCTCATATCATCAGCAATTGTCAAATGCAAATGAAATTTCCCCCCTCAGAAACTGCTAATGTAATACTTGAATGCCCATAATTCTTTAATTTTTTTATAAACAATACTTACTATTAACAAACAATAACATGCATTAAAATAAAAATATAATAGGAAATAAAACAGCTCAAAATTAATATCATGTTATTACATAATCAATTTTTTTTATAATCAATTAAAAATTTAACTAGAACTACTTTTCTTTTTAATAACTGTAATTAATAATGTAATCATCTGTTTAATTTAAGATGAGAAAGAAAGAAAACACACATATTATGAAATAAGAATAAATGAATTTCATTAATATTTTTATTATCATCAATTTTTATTCTTATTTGTTTCTTTGATAATTTTCTAACTAGTTTATATATAAATAATTTTTTATCCAAATAGTATAAATGTTTTAGATTGATTAAACAGACCGTTTTTTATATGCTACTGTTAAAATTTGAAGTTTTTCCAAACTGTAACAAAACTTTCATTAGAATTACTATCACAAACATATTTATCTAGTAGTATGTTACAAAAGTAGATTTATCATACTTTTGTGGCACTCTTTTTTACTAACCATTGAAGACTTATTTTAAATTTTTTTATTCAAATTGACTGAAAACCAACAATTTCAACCTATTTAAAGTGTTCCACTATTTTCAAATTCATTTATTAATGAGTATTTATGTAAGTTATTTTTAGTAGCTAAGAATCTACATATTATATTAGTCAACAATGATACTATGCTATGCAAAACACATGCTATATTTCTCATCTATATTTTATTTTCATACTGAATGACAAAGATAAAATGTAGATGAGAAATATTAGCAAAATGTTTGGAAACAATTTAATAATTAATGGTAGTATATAATTTATATCAAAAAATTTTACAATATTCCATAATAGCTTTGTTAGGTAAAACATGATAATAGTTTGTTTTTGATGTAGTAGGAATATAACAATATAATGAGAATAGAAGACATCTAAAATAAAGAAATTTCTATTTTTATATAATATATGAATGAAACTGTAGAAACATTAAAAACATTATAACAGTTTCCTCATGTAATGTTGTTAATTCCATCCTAAAACAATCGTATTCATTAATTAAAGTTCAAGCATTTGATTACATTATATAAGCATTATATATACAGTCAACCCCCCTATAACACGGTAGATATGTTCTGTTCTTTATGAATCCATTTTGTACGAGTCCTTACCAATCACAGCTCGGCATGTATGCACTTTATGGACTATGGCTGTTTGAAAGGTTTACTTCCATAAAATTAATCAATTCCTGGACTAATTCGACTCAACATTTCCAAAATACGTATATTTTTTAGGGAATAATCTGTATAAACTATGCTATAAACAAAAAAATTGTAGGATTACTTACCAAGTGTGCACCGTTCGACGTCACCATTGCTTAAGCTTGTTTTCGTTGCGGTGCAGCGCACCAAAACCTCGGCCGCAATTTCTGATAAGTTATTTTTCTTTGAAAAATTCGTTGAACTTTGGAGACATCATTAATATAAATAATTTTTATGGCCATTGAATAAGAAATGTTTCTTTCACAAGAAATGTATAAAATTAGTGTTGTATTAGACTTACAGTACCTAACTTACATACTGTACAAACGATAGTAAACTCAACTTACTCGCCTGAACTCTCCATAGCATGGCGCTGGACAACGGAAAGTATATATATATATAATTATAATAAAGTTGCAATAAATTAAGTTAATATATAATTATATATACAGTACCTAATTTATATACAATTTATATATAATACTGTATGGACAATAGTAAACTCAATTGATCCGCCTAAACTCTCCGTAGCGTGGCACTGGACAGCGGAAAGTAGTTCGGCTGCCCGATGACATTTTACCAAATTATAGGAGTTTTTTTTACCAGGTTTGTACAGATACCGTCGCAATTTTTTCACCGTCATATAGGAATCCAAACTATAGGAACCCGTGTTATAGGGGGGTTGACTGTATAAGATTGTGGTTTTTGCATTGTTGTTGCTTTTATCTTTTGTCGCTGTGAGTGGAAGAAACGAACGAGACGAGATCGTAACAAAAACTAAACTTTTATTCTCCTCACGTACTTGGTACAGCACATGTCTCGACGATGTGGCTAACAAAGACAACTGGTTTTCGACGGTCTTGTGGGGTGAGTTCAAATTTATTCCAGGAAGTGATGACTCATACACCCGGGGTAATTGCTTGTATTTTACAACCGTTACGGGTACAGATGCGAAGGACGGCGTTCGCCACAAGATAATGAAATATACAAGAATTCTCTATAATTATTCTTCAGTTTACATAACAGTATAGAGCAATTTTATACACCTTATATATTAATACAATATACAAGAATGCTTTCAATTAATTTTGAAATATCTTTTAATTTCAGAAAATATGATACAAGTTATAATATTATTGTATTTATGAATTCATTACTTGATATTAAAATTATAATTAACATTGTTAAAATATAATCTGATAATATTATAATATATATGTATTTAAATTGTAATTCAATATGTTTATTTAATTATTTTTTATATATAAAATTAAAATAAAATATTAATGGATTGATATACATATTAAGTTTTGAAGCTGTGTATTCAAAATATTTGTAAATAATTTCTACATTTTTGTTTTGTAAGCATTATACAGTGCAGTTAAACGAACACTAGGCATCATTTCATCCTTTTATTTGCTCTTCTTAGTTTCAACTAAGAGCAAATAAATGGATGAAATGATGCCTAGTAGTAAAAATGTAGAACGACATGGTTTCAAATTGGTACAAATTTCATTATTTCAAGATTATATGAATGTTTTATTTTTCAAAATATTTTTTTGGAATATTTATTGAATACAACTAAAATTGAATATACCGGCAATGCTTTTTTAGGTCTTCATACATTTCATATTTGGATTCTGTGTATTATTTAATACTTTTCTATCATTCTAAAATAGTTTTTATGTAACAAAAATGGAGAGGTTTTAATTTACATTTTTAGTTTTTTTAAGTTTATTGATAAATATAGTATACCAGTACATTTATATGTGTTTAAAATATTCTAATCATGTTTCTACATATTTATTATATTCTATATATTTTTCACTTTATTTTTATTCATGATTTATACTTATTTACTGTTTTTACATTTTATAGATTATAGATTTTATATTTTATAAAATTTAAATTTTAGAAAGTTGTTTTTGTATTTGATTAATTATTTTTTCAATTAATATAATTTTATATAAATAAATAACATAAGATAGATTTTAGAAATTCATTCTATTGATTTAGTTTTATGAGTGATGCTTTACCAACAGCTGATAAACAAAAGCTAAAAGTAGAATGTATAATGTTTTTTTTCTTTTTAATTGTGAGTACCTTTGTTTAAGTATTATTGTGGAACTTGTTCAACTTTTTTATAGTAAATAAGCATTCTGAATTCAAATCTAGTAAGTACCACTGTCAAAAATAAAACAGTAAATTTATCTATAAACCATTTATCTTTCTAATGACTTTTATATTAATGGAAAAATTTTGATTTTTCAGTAAGAATAAGGAATTTTATTTTGTATTTTTTGAAATTCCCTATAACTAGTTAAATTTTTTGAAATATACTTTTTATGCATGTTTTATTAAATTTATCCTAAATAAAATATTAAAATTTACTTATTTTAAAAACAACAATTTATTACTAGTAGTTGATGTTTGTAAGGTGACTACAATTCTGATTTACTTGGAATATTCCTGCAATATGTGTTCACTGTTGTGTAATTATATTAATTTCTAATTAATTCTCTTAATTAATTTCTATTAATTCTCTATTGTTACATAATTATGTAATGTTCTTTAATATAATATCTTAGATATGATTTAAAAGACAAATTATTACAAGAAAAATACATATTATTGGAAAAAAATAATTTTTGAATTTTCCAGTAGTGCTGATCATCATGAAAAATATAATAGGCAAGGCAAACACCACAAATATTAAATCAAAATGTAAAAACTCAGTTATTTAATATTAAAAAACACTACTTTAATAAATAAAATGCTTTGATATGCTAAAATAGCATCATCAAGATTAACATAAACTAGAAAATGTGAATCAGAAACAGTTAAAATTTAAAAATTTTGTAATTAAATATTTTTTTAAGAAAAAATACATTAAAAATACATAAATGTACAGAAAAACAAGCAATTATTTATTGTGACATTGTCACAATGCTGGGCTCAACTTTTAATCATATTTTTTAAATTTATTTAATTTAAAATATATGCTCTCCATCTCAAATTAGTAGTGTTTTGTCCCTGTACATAATACTTTTCCTGTTAGCAACAGAGTCATGATATCATGTATCTGTATTAGTGATGCCATGAATAGTGATTTTGCCGAATACCAAATATTCTGCGGCGCTTTGGCCGAATATTCGGCGGCCAAATGTTCAGCAAAATATATGTACATTTCGCGGGTGACAGGTTTTATTGCGGTGACAGGTGACAGGGTGTTTTATTGCGGTGGGTGTGTTAGCGACACTGCAAGCACATTTGTTTTATTTGGGAGTAGATCGTGTCATGACATGCATTATTTGTTCATTATTACATCAAATTGTGTTACTAATAGTCCTTATTACAAAAAATATCACTGTTTATATTGTGGTGGTACACCAATATATTTTTGTTATATTTTTATATATATGATTTTCTATCTTTCCTTCTTTCTTTGTTCTGTGTTCCTTTGTCTATACTTTCTGGAACTTTCGTCCAGGTGTGGGTGGTTGATGACCCAATTAGGAGACAAAGGATTAGAAATAGCCCAGAGGACAAGTGTGAGACAAAGAGTAACTTCTGGCTTCGGACCTAGAAGAGGGAAGACCGTCAGAGAGAAGTCTCCAGGTCGGAGTTGCTTCGGCTGAAAGAGGCACGAAGAGCACGTAAGGAAGAAGTAGCGTTGATAAGGACATTGGCCAGCCAAAAGATAAGAGACATTTTTATTTGATTATCTCATGCGATCCGTCCCCAAAAGGAAAAATCCCAAGACGAAGTCATCCAGCAGCCGCCACCCCAATCGCCATCTCGGGTACCCGTTCCATCCTAAAATATTTCCGTTTCTCTCTTCTAATCTAACTTTCTTTTCCTTTTTCCTTTTCTTTTTAGATATAAGTAGGTTTAAGTTAGAAGTTAAGTATCTTTTTGTATCGCGAAAGTCTTGCTCGACTGTGAATCGAAAAAAGGTGTTGTTTGTTCTTTTGTTTGATGTAAGGACTCAGGAGGTCGGAATCAACAAGAACCTTTCCTGTATATGTTCACAGAAAATAATAAAGCACGTCTTATTTGTTTTATATACCCGTTTCTTTGTGAAATCAACCCTCACCACGTGCTTATTACCACAATATCACTTTATATGAAAACTGTTCTCCTACATCAGACGGCAGACCTTTACAAGTGGTGGTCAGCAAATGCAAAACAGTATCCAAGCCTGACAGAATTCGCTAAGATTTATCTATCGTCTCCCAGCAGTAGTGTATATAGTGAGAGGCTATTTTCAGAAACAGGTATAGTTTATGAGGGAAAGCACATTCGTTTGCTATCAACAAATGCTGAAAAATTTGTTTTCATTTATCACAACTTACCACTGATACCTGTAGATTGTAGTGCTGCGTTACTATACTTTTGTTTTCGGTATTTGTATGTTATACCCTTTGTGTAATAAGTTTCGTTATTCCATGCCTGAAATTGTAATTGTGTAATTGATATTTTATTATTTTTTCGTTCTGTCTGAACCGCCTTTTTTTTTTGTGGTGCCGCCGCCATGTAACAATTGGCTGTGCGGTGATCACGTGAAGAGGGTGACGTAAAATGATGGCGGGACATATAAATTGTCGTCCCACGTGTGAGAAAACTACCTTTTTTTCCTAACCGGGACTTGGGTCAGGTGCGCAGAGGTGCACATTGGAGCGAAGAGTGAGATATAAGAAGGTAAGGACTTGATTCGGTTTGGACAAAGGGACAGAAAATCGTCTTCTCTGAGCTAATCGGGGAACCACGTGGAGGAACTTATTGTGAGCGGACTCTGGAATACAAGGCGGAATTTTTGTTCTCATTCTAAGGAAATTCAACGAGGGACCTGCATCTGTGAAAATAATTGTAAAATTTTTCTCCTTCGGTTATATCCACGAGGGGAGAATATACTAATTGTCGTGAGTGTCGTTACTTGTACCGAGTGGTAGTTAGTGATTTTTTTTTAGTTATATTGTCAATTATTAAATTTTTTTTAAAAATCAAAACCCAAGTTGTTGTTCATGTAAAGTCCTCACATACACATTTTTACCCAACTGATTGGAGTATTTTCAATACTCACAGACACTATAAGATTTTAAGTATTAAATGTAATAATTTGTGATTAAAATAATACGTTTTTGAGTAATATGTGCATTTTTTTTTTTTTTTTTTCATAATTGGTATTTGGTATTCGGCCAAATAGTATGCAACATTTGGCCGAATACTGAATATTAAAAAAAGTAGCCAAATAGGCCGAATATTTGTGGCATCTCTAATCTATATCATGTATATAGAAAACAGGAAAATTTTTGAATAGAAATAACCCGACTTTCAGTTTGCATTGGAAGTTCATATACAGTTAATCAGGGCCTCTTGCTCCTAGCCTTTCCTTATATGGTTTCAGATTTAATCCTTAATCAGATTTTCCTTATATGGTCTCAGATTAATTGTGTTCTATAAACAAAACTGATTCACCTGAAGCAGGACTTCAGAGGAACCTGAAAATGTTTGTGCAATTGTGAGGCACTGGAAAATAGTCCAAAAAAAGAAAAAGAGAAAGGGAGGATTCAAAAAGAAAAATGTAAAATTTGTTAAGTTAAACCATCATAAAATAAGTTATATAAGTGTCGAGTTGGCGACACTGGACTTTGACATCACCACTCATAAAGAATAGTGGGAAAAACGAAATTTTAGATAAAGAAAACTTAAAAGGGAATTATTTAAAACTTAAGAAGCAATTTAGTAAAATGAAACGAAAATATAATGGAATGGGCGTAGGTGTCAGTCATCGATTAAACACGATCAGAGTCATAGAGACAGTGTTGGGTAAATCATTCCTAGCCAACCTTTCCCGTGACCTAAATGGATTTCCATTTACACCTAGAGACAGATGAGAGACCAATAGGGAAGCAAGGAAGGAAATGTCTGGCCAATTAGTAATGAACCAATCCAAAAAAGTTTATAAAACCTCCACCATCAAGGACGAAGCATAATTTTTCCTCTCAAGTACACTGGTTGTGATCATTGCCCTCTTCTTTTTGTGCCTCCAATTCATTGTATCTTGTGTTACTTTCTACTTCGAACATTAACTCACCATTGCTTGTGGGGCTCCACCACCACAAGACAAAAGAAAACCACCAGAGACATACAACCGTCAGACAGCAACGTCTGGGACCTTGTCAATGATTTGTAAGCATGATATTCAAAAAAATAAACAATTTCTTTGTTAAACACTTGTCTCTTTCTGCCTCCTAAAACCACCACCCACATGTGAGTTGACCTTAGTCCATCCTGACAGTAGGGAATAAACCCCCCTAATCAGCAAACTTACACAATGTATATATGTTACCAGCAACCAACTGGTCAATAGGTTTATAGTGCAATTTATAGATCATTACTTTGATTTTAATCTCATGTATATCTAATTTTTAGTTGTCTTCGATAAATTTTTTATTTTAATATATACAGAGGGATCATAATTAAAGCTGTTCAGAGAATTTGAATTTTTGTTGAATATGGTGTCAAGTTTCTTAGAACATTATGATAAAGTATTAATAATACAATATATTATTTAAGGAATCTTAAAAATTTGTTAATGATAACTTGTAGTTTGAGTTTCTTGGTTTTGGTTGCTTTATTGTAAGTCTGCCATTTAAAACGACATGGAAATACTTTCGGACAGTACATAATATTTTTTAATTTATGTTCTTATCCACATTTGAAGACTGTTAAACTCTTTAAAATTGGAATTCAAGAAGTTTAAAGCAACCACTTCAAAAGCGTTCAAAGTCTTAGTACTGACAGTTTTGAATAGAGGTTATACAAATTCTTTTTTCCATAATAGACTAAAATTTAATTAATTTTGTAATTGTTCAATTTTTTAATTTCATTGTTAAAGATATTGTGTAGAAGATTTGTATAGAAAAACTGAAATAGATGATGATAAAGTTATAATAGTAATCTATTATCAAAAGCTCAGATCCGGGTAACTAATTCTTGGAATAAATTTATTGTTTTGTCAAGTGTCAGCTTTGTATTAAATGTATTATAAATGTTTACAATTTTATTTATTTAGTATTTTTTAAATGGAATTGAATAATAAATTGTACCAAAAAGATAGAAGAAAATTTGGAATATAAATATTAAAAATATTTTTCTATTGAATTATTCTTAAAATAATAATTTCATTGCATTATCATATTAATTTTATTATTAATATTACAATCAGAGACAGATTCACAGGGGCTTAAGCTCTTTCCATCAACACAAAAAAATTAAAATTTATTTGTTCAAATCCAAAATATTGTTTTAAAAACATATATGACAGCAAATACAGTTTGCTGCCACAATTTAATAAAAGATACTTATAGTTATTCAAATATTTTAAAGTTTTGTAGCTTCCTCATTACAGTAACTAAACATTGTTCAAAATTATCTAAATTATTTGAACTATTTAATTTTGTGATAACTGCAGAGAAAGCTATTATAATTCAAATTAAAATGAAGTTGAATTTAATTATGGAACAAGTGGAATTATAACTAAAATTTCCAATATTTCAATAAAAATTTATTTACTAAAAATGAAACAATGTAATAATTATACTAAAATGTGCAAAAATTTGAGTTTGTTAATGAATCTATTGATTAATTGATTGTGTGTTTGTTTGTTTGTTTATGTTTCCAGTTCAATAATGTTTTTCTCTTAATGTCATTTATAATTTTGTATTGATTTAACATTTAAAATTTAGACTAGATTTTAGTAAAATGTTTTGTTAAGTATTCAATTCAGTATAATTTTTCATAAGTTTAAACTGAATAGAATGTTATTAGATTTATAGTAAACAGTTTTTGATATTTTCAAACCATATTTAAATGTGCTGACAAAACAAATGAGGAGATCAACAATGCACAATGGTGACATTTAATCTATTACTGTTTGCATTACAGAATAAAAAAACAAAGCAAGAATTATATCAATTTATTTTGGGAAATATACAAAATCAGTTACAACAAATATTCTGTCTATCCTTGGATCAATCCCAAAACAAAAAAATAATGTTATCTTAAATCAATACATGGATCACTTAATATATTAAATAACAGAACTTAAGTAGAGTGTTAGATGTAAAGAATTTTCAAGCAAAAATAGTTAAGTCTATAATTGTGTCTAACAAAAAAAATATAAAATATGCATGTGAATATCATTAATACTGAAATTTTAATATTTTTGAACCATAAACTTTATAATGAGTTATATCAGATTCTATAACAACAAAGTGCTTTTTTGAAACAGTTAAAGAATTGTTGTGTAATTTATTATTTCTTTTGAACAAAACTGTACAAAACTTGGCACAGTGGTATAAAATGTAGTAAAGTAGTACATACATAAACATATGTATTTATATAAAAAAGGTATGGGGAAAGAATTCTTTTCTCATATTATTAATTGAAAAATTTAATTTTAATGTTTAGTTTCCTTCTGTAAAAATTTTTTTCAAAAAAAAAAGTTTTAATATCTAACAAAACATAGAAAAGCAAGAAATATCAAAATCTTTTTATAAAGTAAAGAGAAAAACAGTTTACATTCATTATACTTTAATTAAAATTATTGTACAGTGGAAGCTCGGTTAACGACCAAATTGGTTAATGAACTTTTATTTTGCAAAAATTTGAGTGGAACCTCAGTTAACGAACATAACAGGTTTTTGTGTCAAATTTTAGTTGCTGTTAGGCATGCATGAGTTAAGCATTGCTTTTCCGAGTGTTTGTGCTAAACTTTTTTTTTCAGTTTTGTGATTTATATATTTAATCAATACGGCATCCAAGAAAGAGAAAAGTGATAGTGGCAATAGAAAACAACAATGTGCTATCGCATTTGAGAAAAATTTTGATTAAAAGAGTAAGACAATCAACTTTAGATCAATTTCTTGTTCCCTTACCAAAGGAAGAATCTCCCGATGAAGTGCTACCCATTATTTTTTTGGAGGGGCTTCCCCTTCTAAGCATTAAGCTCCATATATCTCTACTCCTCTGCCACCAATTACAATAAATGAAGGTATACACAGTGCTATTTTATTAAATAAAGTTTACATGTTTGTTTCTGTAATGATAGATACTATGTTTTCCTACATTTTTATCAAAGATAACTCATTTTACAAATAAAATTACAAAAATTTCAGAGGCTAGAATGGATAAATTGTATTTGCATTAATTTCTATGGGAAAAATTACTTTGGTTAACAAACAATTCTGTTAATGAACAGAGTTGCAGAATGGATTAAGTTCATTAACCGAGGTTCCACTGTATTTCTTTAATAATCACCTACTAGGCAATTTTTTTTGTGGACAATTATTGGAGTAAAAAATATTGTTGTAAAAAGGAAAGCATGATTCTAAAACAGATGTAAAACTAGTTAAAACAGAATATTGTGGCAAATGTAATCTGTTTATTAAAAATAATCTGAAGGACATACTTGAATTGCTTTAATTAATTTCATAAATTTCAATAATTTCCAATATCAGTAATATTGAGCATCAATAATGATATTAGCCAGTATTCATTTTTCTTACTTCAATATCAGAAAATATTGCATTGATAATCAATTATTCAATAATATCAAACACCACTAATATACTAATATTTAGATTAACTGGTACAGTTAAGTAAAGAATACAAGTTAGATGGGTGATTATTATAGAAAATACAATACTCATTGACTTGGAAAGAACTATGGTATTTTTGCTAAAATGCTCATTAGTAAAAAAAAATATGAAATGAAATTAATACAATTTTGTATTCTTAAATATAAAATGGTCTTAATTTTCTTTTATTATTAAATGATTTGTAAAATTTATTGCTCACTTCAGCTGTAACAGTTTAGATTTTATATATTCATAAAATATAAAAGATTTTTGTAATACCAAATTACAATATATTGTAAAAATTTAAATGTAAAATTTCCATTGAAAAAAATGTATGTCCTCACATAATTTATGTAAACAAATCAAAAATTGGGTACAGTAATACCCCAAACTTACATGATAGGTGGGACCGAGTGGTAACTGCGTAAGTCGTTATCCCATATAAATACATACAAATAATTTTTGGGCCGTAGACTAAAGAAAAAAATAATTTAGAAAAAAATGTTTAATAAAATCTTAGATAATACACATGTATAACAAATTAGGCCTATATTATTTTACAATTTTTCACATTTACTTGATTAATACGCCATAATTTTAACATTGTTTCCATCTCAGCAATAATACTGTGACGTTTACGAATGATGCTTGAATTTAAAGAGTGAGCATTTTTCACAGCTTCGAGAATTTTTTCTTTGCCTTTTATAATTGTTCTGACCGACAATTCCGGTAGATCAAACTTCTTTGCCAATTCACAAATTTTCATTTTTGTATCGAAGTCTTTAATAATTGGTACGTTCGTAAAGTCAAACGAGTTAAACGCGTTAGTAACGAATCATTCGAAAAGTCTAACGAAATAGGAATAACGATGACGTCATTCTTGTTTAACTTGTTCGAATTTACAAACATACCCAATGTTAACTTTACATTCCAAAGATAAAGTTTTTCTTTTCTTGTTTGATGCAGAAGAATTAGTTCTACTTCGTTTGGATGACAGTAGGGTCTCTCAAGTCTCTGTAGATATAAGAAACACAGAAATAAATAACACAGAATAAATTGTAGCTATGTGTGGATTCCGCGCGACACATCCGAACATGTAAGCTGAACAATAGTGTGGGGGGAGTGAATAATCAAGGATTGCGTGGCGCACAAATAAAAGACAAATCGATGAGATTTTAAAATCGCATAACTCCGGGTTCGCAGAAGTCGTGGTAGCGTAAGTCGAGGTATTACTGTATATACTTTAATAGAGCAATCTCTCTGTGCATACAGAGAGAGATTGCTCTGCCTTTTCATATAAACTTAATAATATAATAACTTAATTATGTGCAAAAATCTTTAATTTATTACTGCAATAACTGGTATAATATGATGTGTTGCAATTGACACTTATACAAGGACATCTTATCAATCTGTTTTATAGTATGTGACAATACTTTGACTGTTATAATGCCTGCTTGGAAGTATCCGCAGTCAACTAAATGTTGCCTGAGTGTGTTGTGCTGATCCCTGTCGAGGTTCTTTTGCCTGTACCGGACACTTATCAGGTGCTCTGCTGTCAACGTTGGAATCAACTCTTGACATGCTCAGCAGGGATCTACCTAACAGACCTCAACAGACCACAGCGCTGCAACTCTTCAGTACATAACCACCAGCATTATTTTTGTTTCTATTAACTTTTTTTTTTTTTTGTTTGCCCTCGTAATACTATGTAAACCATTATAATTGTCAGTTGTCTACTTTATTTTATTTTATTTTTCTTTGCTCAACATAAACAGTATATTTGTATATGTATACGTATGTCAATAATTGTAAAATACGACTAACTGTCCGACTATTGTATTGTTATTACTGCATTTATATATTTTTTACAAATACAGTAGAGCGTCGATTTTCCGAATCAATCGGGGACTGGGGTTGTTCGTATAACTGATGTTTCGGATTTATGTACGAAAAAATAGTTTAACATATCCGATGTTAAAATTTTTATCCGTTGCGTGTCACTTCGCGTTGAATTTTCGTCGATGTTAAGTCTAACAAAGACTATTGTATCGTTAAAAATTATTTTTTTATTTTTTACAAACAAAATAAATATATTGAAAAATATAAAAATAATAAAAAATTATACTTCAGATGTTAATTTAGTATCAAAAACGTAAAATATTTGAGTAGCCCAAGACATAGCCAAAGATTGAAGCGCCACAGCACTGGCGAAAATTTAAATTTGCTGACTGAAATTCTTTCGGATGATTGACTTTCGGAAAATCGACGCTCTACTGTAATTGTAAGCAGATTATGCTACTGCGGAATCTGCAATGTAACCTATGTTACGAAATAAAAAGATTTGTGTGTTTGTGTGTGTGTGTGTGTATACTTTAATAATATTGATAAAATGTATACCTATGTATAAAATAAACTCATAAAATCAAATTTCACTGAACATTTTATGACTTAGTTGTTGTAAATTAAATTTTAAGCTGTAAACTTGTAAATTATAAAAAAAAAATCACATGAGAAATACGTGGATATGTGATCATGAAAACATGCCCAGCAATAATGATATGTTATGCAGCAAAGCACGATTTGTAAATTTTTGATAGTCAGATTTGTTGCATAGTAGATCATTATTGTTAGATGCTTTTTTAAATAGTGAATGGTAGTGAAAAATATATTTATAAGTGATGTTTATAATTTGCTACTTTTTGTAACTGATCAAAAACATTGTGGTATTCAACCAATTCAAAAAAAGAATTGTTTTTTTTTTTTTTTTTTTTGTTCTATTTGCTTTTGGTGAAATCTGTAAAAGTTCTTTTTTATGCAATTTGAATGAAAACTGTTTTTCCAATTAATTTGAGTATGTGGGTGCATTTGAAAATGTATCTGAACTTAGTTTACATTATAGAACCCTCACTTGGAATTAGACAGAGAAAGGTATGCATATAACTGAAATTTTGTTATGAATAGTCTATATTTGTAACAAGTGGGCAAAGAGAGTGAAGAGATGGGCTACAATAAGTAACCAGGGAGCTGAAGCACTTAGTGTTTAATAAAGTTATTATTTGATTTCAGAATTATTTAATCAATAGAGTTCTGATATTTGAACAAAATTTCATTATAGCAAAGTAAGATTCAAAGTTATTATAATGAAATGAAATTTTGTTGTATTAAAATTTATTTTATTCATGAAAGTTTTTTTATAGTAATAATATACAATTTTAAAAAAATTTTTAATAATTATACATAAAGATTAATTTTATTATTATTTTTATACAGCTAGTCATTTTTTAGGAAGACGTTTGACAGTTTCAAGACATCTTTTTTCTTCGGGACAATTTTGGAAAATGGCTGTTCGAAACAGTAATTGTGATGTTGTTATGACTTTTCCACAAATGACTACTGAAGAAACTCTGTTATGGTTTCTAGCTCATTTAAAAGCTCGTGTTCCAGAATTGATTATTGATGTTAGACAGCATCAATACACTGGAGTATTTGGTTTCTATCTGACTGCAACTTATGAAAAGTAATGTGATAATTTTTCTATTTTTTTTTAGTTAACATTTTATTGAGTTAAGAAATTATAGTGTTTAGAATCAATTAAGAAGAAAAACTTTTATAAGCAAGAAAATTATATCGCATTTATTACAAACAAAATATGCTTTAAGTAATCTATATATATAAAAATGAATGAATGTCTGTCTGTGTGTCTTTCTGTATGTCCTTCATGCATTATCACACTGTTTATCCAATTGCCATGAAACTTTGGAAAGTTTTTTAATACACTCCCGCAAAGGTTTCTGGCATAGTACATTTATCCTACGATAGATGGCACGCGTTTATATGAGCATATCACTGTGTGTTCGAAGATCACACAGTGATCTTCGAACACACAGTGATATAATGAGCATATACAGCTTTCAGGCTAGGTACTTCTTTTATTGGTTTGACAAATGCATTTCGGACTTATTTGTATTTTAAGTCCCTCTTCAGTTCAAACTAAGGTTCTGTTTTTTAAAAACCTCCGGTGTATAACTGGTAACGTTGGAAGGTTTAAATTAAAATACAGCAATTTAAAAAGCCTTCAAATACATTTTCACATTAATACGATGAACTTTTAACAATTGTTCATAAAAACTTGTATAATTACAACTTTTAACTTTTAAAGAATGTGTATGTTCTACAATAAAATGTTGCAGCAACAATGATCGTTTTACAGGTTAATAACATGTGGTATATTACTATTAACACATTTTCAAGAGAATACATCCACACTTTTACAATATATTTCACGTATTATTTTATGTCACTAGACATTATAATGTGAAAATGTATTTGAAGGGTTTTTAAATGGCTGTATTTTAAACCTTCCAACGTTACCAGTTATACACCAGAGGTTTTTAAAAAACAGAACCTTAGTTTGAACTGAAGAGGGACTTAAAATACAAATAAGTCTGAAATGCATTTGTCAAACCAATATAAGAAGCACCTAGCCTGAAAGCTGTATATGATAGTCTACCGAACTGATTTGATCGGATTAAAGAGACAAATTCACAACGAAATAGCAGCTACCATAAGTGATATTTTGAAACAAATTTAATATATTTTTTTTTCCTATATATATATTTTTTTTTGACTCAACTAATAAAGGAATTTGATGGAAAATTTGGCATGTGTCTTTGGAATAAAACACAATACTAGTGTTTACTACGCCACAAAAATTTAATATTATAAATGAATCAATGATTACATGTGAACTAATACAATTAGACTATATATAGACTGGCTCAACATATCTATCAGACAATATCTCGAAACGGGTAAAATACATTGAGTATCTAACTGCCTATACCTATACCGAGAGAGAGAGTTTACATCACTCTAAGTATAATACCTCTGGTCTTCGAATCCAGTCTATTCAAATGTCAGGACAACGATTGAGGATCTTCCTAAGAGGTTGCTTTCAGAGGAGAGATAGATGAGAGCTGGCAGACAAGAGAGTTAACAGACTGAAGCTTGGCCTACAAGCTTCGAGGAGAGTCTATCCTGAAACTGGGATTTCTGCCCTGTTTATTTCCGACTCCTCTCCAATTGGGAGGTAAATCTTTCCTATGTGACAAGATGCAAAAGCTGTGTCTCACGGGCAGCTGTCTCATCAATGGGTGAGACGTACTTGCAGATGTATCATCAGCTAGCAAGATAAGATCTCACCACAGGAAATAGCTAAACTGGACAGAAGCTTTATTTCCCTTTGTATCAGTTTCTCGTGAATGGGTAGAGTGATCTGTGCCATTTTTCACACATAAAAACAACTTAATTGCATCAATTATTAAATAAAGTTTAGAGAAATTTCGTAACTTTAAAGAAAGGCTCTTGTTTTGTCTCTAGCTTCTCACAATACAAATAAAATTTATTAAGTAACAATCTGATAAACTGATGTACTGTACTCCACATTGAGAATAAATATCAAAAAACCAAAATCCAGCAAATAAAAGGTACTTTAACTCTTTGGTGGGTAAAAACTTTCCCACCTTTTTCTTAGCTTTTTATGCATGGTGGGATATATTTTAACCCACTTTGAAAAGTTGAAGTTTCTCATAGTTATACAGTTTAATGGCGCATGTTTTCTGATAAGTTATTTTTCTGCAAAAAATTTGCTGAACTTTGGAGACATCATTAATAAAAATATAATTTTTATGGCCATTCAATAATAAATCTTTTTTAGTAGGTCCAATGCTCGTTTAAACTCAACAGTTTGTGCAATATCTGTTATTGGTCCAGATTCGACCAATCCTGTCACAACACAAGTCGGCGATGATGTTTTACTGTGTTATACGAGTCGCTTTTAGTGTGTTATACAAACACAATTGCAATTTTTTTGCCATGTTATACAAATCCGTGTTATATGAACCCGTGTTATAGGAGGGTCTACTGTACCTATAAATTTCCACTGTCGTCTGTCTGTCTGTGTGTCCTTCCTTACTCTCGAATGGAATTAGATAGATAAAAGTTGAAACCATATATGGAAAACTTAGAAACAGGAGGCCCCTAAGCTTTAACTTTATAAGAACTTCCAGTTGAATTCAATTCAAAAATTTTTCCTGAATGGAGTTAAATAGATGACTGACATGACTCTTGCTTGCAGGAAAGTATGATGTACAGGGGCAAGACACTACTAATTTAAGGTGTAGAGCAGTGTTTATCAACAGGGATGATATCGCCCCCATGTGGGCGATTTTCCATGTTGAGGGGGCGATTAGTGACAATTTATATTTTGCTGGGCGTAAAACAATTTTCTGGGCGATATAGTAAAACATTATATTAAGAATAATTAGATATTTTATTCTTTATATCGTACAATAAATAAACAAATGACATTATACTAGTCACTAGTCTATTCAATGCAGTACGAATTTGGCGTTAGCCTTGGTCCTCGGCCTCGGAATTTTGAAGTGAAGGGGGCGATGGTTCGTTACAGGTTGAGAAACACTGGTGTAGAGCATATATATTAAATGAAATAAATTAAAAATATGATTAAAAATTGCTGCCCAGAATTGTGATGATGTCACAATAAATAATTGCTCATTAATTTTATAGTAGAATGCAACTTGATGGAATAAAACAAATTAAAAAATGGAACTCAATTAAAGCATACTATTCACATAGTGGCAGTAGGTGATAAAAATTAAAAGTATTCACAAGGCAATGTCAAAAGTAGATCATGTTGAAGGGAAGGAGTCGGCCTCCTTGGAGTTGATGGCAGAGGCCTTTCTAGCTTCTTTAAAAATTTCTAATTTTTCCAAGTACTTGAGATGGGCTCTGTTGCTGATGTGATAAAGAATTATGGCTTGATCTAAATGTACATGGGTTTTATTATCAGCCACGTAAGCAACTAGGAATGTACTGTAGCACTCTTATATTCCAACTGTTGGTTGATTCTATGATTGGTAAATGGGATGGAATACATTAATTTTATATTTTGCAATGTTTAAAATTTTTTGAATGTCATTTTTTACAATGGATGTCCTGAAGATGAGCTACAATGTTTGAGTATTCAGTGTTTGTGAAAAGAAGCTCTAATTAAATCCATGAATTTATTCTATTTTTAATAGTTTTGTTTTGAATAATGTTTTGACAATTATTCTTTAGATGAAATTAATAGTGAGAGGATTTTATGGGAATAATAAATCATATGAAATTTTTAATTAGACTAATTTTAATATTCTTTCTTGTGTAAAGGTGATATAACTTTTTATAATTAAGAATTAAAATTCATATACTTAAAGCAAGAAAGATAAATGTTTTAAAAAATCATTGATGTTTGGTTTAGTTTTCCACAGGATAAAGACATTGTCCACATATCTCTTATAAATAATTATATTATATCTATACTTTGGTATGGTGGTTTCTTCTAATCTACGTAATACTAACTCACATAAGTTGCCAGACAGCGGGCTGCCCATGGGTACCCCACGTTTTTGTACAGTAGATAGGTCCTGTTGTTAAACTGGAATATAGAGTTGTAACACATGAGATGCACCAGTTCCAAGATCTGATTGCAATGTATAGGTGTTCTAAATTTGGTCAATAGGAGATCCCTCAGAGCGCAAAAGGACGGTTGCAATTTAATCGAAGGGTATAATGATATAAAGTCACATACTGTTATGTGGACCAAATCCATTACCTGAGTTTGCCTTAATATTCCTATAAGTTCTTTGGTGCTCTTGATGTTTAGATCGTAATTTCTCATATGGTCTGATGCGATGTTATGGACTGCTTTTTCAAGAAGTTGTGTTGGAGACCTGGCCTTGTCCAAAACAGGTCCAAGAGAAGGTGTGGGCTTTTGTATTTTCGCAAAGGCGAATAACTTAGGTGTGTCCGGTGATGCCACCACTTAGACCTGTTAAATTGCAACCGTGCTTTTGCGTTCTGAGGGATCTCCTATTGACCAAATTTAGAACACCTACACATCGCAAACAGATTGTGGAACTGGGGCATCTCATGTGTTACAACTCTATATTCCAGTTTAACAACAGGACCTATCTACAAAAACATGGGGTACCCATGGGCAGCCTGCTGTCTGGCAACTTATGTGAGTTGGTATTACGTAGATTAGAAGAAACCGTCATACCAAAGTATAGATCTAATATAATTATTTATAAGAAAAATGTTTTAAATATTTCAACTCACTTTATTGTTTTGATTGACTAAAAAATGCTTTCTCTTTATCCTAAAAGTGTCAGTATTTTCTTTCATGTCATAAATTTTTTGAATGATCAAAGAATACAAATCTTGCTCCCCAATCTTTTTGTCAAATTATAGTATTACATATCTTGTAACAAGGAAAAGTTTGTTGTATTGTTGAATATATTCATTTTTTTTTTGTAATTGACTTGTTATACTAAATTTCAAGTGAAGTTACTATTTTTACTCTCCCAACCATTTATATATAACAGAAGGTAAGTATGGCAATCAATAAAAAAAATGACCCCCCCAAGATTTTTATATTTTTGGACTCTGGTCCTTGAAACGTTGAGAAATGAAAAAAAAAAAATTCAGAGATTTTTTCTGTGGACATTGGTGGGTGGACACATTTTGTTCACTCTGTTTGAAGCTAAGTTTGAGTTAATAATTTGAAGCTGTTTGAGTTAATAACACCTGTGCTTTTTATCAAAATTTTAAGAAATTTTTCAGGGAGGTTTGTTTATTAGGGGGATTGATGCTGTTAAATTTTGAGTAAAGGTCGAGGAATGGGGAGATAAAAGGGGGTCCTGTGTATCTCCAGTAGGGTCTGACTTAATGATGATTTTATTGTTATTATCATTTACAATTTTTTCTATAAAATCCATTCCTACCCTTAAAATTAAGAGCTATCTACCATTTTATGATATTTAAAAATATAAAAGTTTTTTAAACAGAATGTCATAATAGATGGTGCCACCAATTGTTGCTAGGAAAGTTAAGCAACTCATTGCTGGATTTTTTCTATTTATAATGAGACATGAAACACTCTATATATTATTAAATTCAAAATTTTATATTGTGAATTTAAATTTCCAGCAATAATTATTAATTACTCCAGTTATATTATAGAAATCTGAACTTATATACTGAGAACATTTGTATATTTTTGAAATTAAAATTTCTAAATACAAGTTTAGAAATTTTAATGAATAAGCATTTAGTCTAATAATTTAATGACTGTCATGAAATATTTTAGTTATATTTAAAAATACAATAGCTCATATAGAAGCAAATTTCAAGCAAATTGTTGTTTGTTATTTTTAGTTTGTTAAAAGGAGCAGAAGATTTGAGATTAAGAAAATCATTAAAAGAAGAATATGGAGGTGGTTTAAAAGAATTTGTATGGGATGAAAGAGAATACTTTGAAAATGTAGATAATCAAACTGTTTTTCTTACAACTCAAGAAAGACAGAGCATCATTCTTAATATGTTGTATAGTTTTCGAGCAGCAGAAGGGGACCAACTGTTACATTTAAAATTTGCTGAAGGTCAAGCAATAAGTAAATATATGTTCTTAAATATTAATTTCATTATATTGACACACAATAAAGTTATTATAATTTCTAATAAATTTCTAGTTCCTCCTTGTATGGCAGAAGGTATTTTATCTCAGATTTTACCTCTTCATAACAACGAAGATTTGGATAAATTAAAAAATAGCTGGGTAAAAGCATTATTCAAAGCTCAACCTCTTGGTAAATAATGCTATTTAATGAAGGTTTTTTTAAATTTATTACCTACTTAAATTTTTAAATTAAATATTTTACATATGTTTTTTAATTTAGATAGTATATGTGATTATTTTGGTGTAAAAATTGCCATTTATTTTGCTTGGTTGGGACATTATACCAAAGCATTAACAATTCCTGCATTCTTTGGATTTTTTATGTGGATTAGTTATTATGGTAAAGATCAAGTAAGTTTCGTTATGATTTTTTTTTGTTAATAATTTGTCACTTTTATTAATGTATGTGAATAATATATTTCTAGGCAACAGAAGATTTATGTTTTGTTGTATTTGCTTTGTTTAATGTATTGTGGGCAACTTTATATTTGGAATCTTGGAAACGTCATTGTGCAGAATTAGCTTATAGATGGGGTACTTTGGATAGCCAAAATGAATTATTAGCAGAACCAAGGCCACTATTTTCTGTAGGCTATTTTAATTATTTAATTTCTAATGTAAAATTTTTACTATCAAATATAATTGTAAAATTCTACTAAATTATCAAGTTACAAATAATTTTGAGTTAAATTTATTTATAATTAAACAAGTTTATTACTGAGATAAGTAATTTGTCATCTATTGAATATAACCAGTAATTATTTAATTATTTTTATTGTTTGTAGAAAAAATAGTTTGAAATAAAATATAATTCTACAGTTTTTACAAATGGAAAATCAAATTATTAATAATAATATCCAAATACTTCAACATATATCTTTTCCAGATATACATCTATTTAAAATAATTTATTTTATACTTAAATGTTTATCTATTATAAAAAAAAATTTATATTATTGTAGGGTCCATTAATTAGAAGTCCAGTTACTGGAAGAATGGAACCATCTTATCCTTGTTGGAAAAGGAATTTATTTAGATATTGTGTTAGTCTTCCTGTCATTGCATTTTGTTTATTTATTGTATTCATTGTGATGTTTCTCATCTTTGAACTTCAGGTATTAAAAATTTGAAAATATTTTTTAATACTAATAATTAGAAATTTTCAAAATTTATTTGTATAACTATTATTTTAGAAACATGTTCAATAAACATTATATAAATTATTAATTCACTATTTGATGTGTTAAACTAGACAGTTTAACAATCAGTAGGAATAAAATATCGAGTTATACAATAATACAATATTAAAGTAAAAAGCCATTTAATCAAAAATGAAAATATATGCTTTAATTATTTAATTGAAATCAAGATCTATAAATATGTATAAAATATTTCATTAAGGGGGACGCTGTTGAGTAACCTCAGCTGCTGGTTACTTTTTGTTGGAGATTTTGTTAACACTTTTTTTTATTGTAAATTACTGAGTCTTTTATTTATTTGCTACCTAAGTTGGTATGTTTTTTGCTCAATTGTTTTATTCTGTGTCATTAGTTCAATTTTTTTTGGAAATGTTCCCACATACTCCTCCAGAAGCATTAAAGCACACCCAAGAAGAATGGAAGGGAACTAAACATCATCGTTCACCGAGTGATCCAGGTGTAAAATATCCAAAGTTAGAACATTATTTTAAGAGGCAATCTCCTCTGGACTCAGATAGAGAAGAATTGTTAACCTTACAGCAATATTTGGAGACGACTTTACATGCAGTAATGATGCAATTGAAGTGTATTGAAGATAGGCTTGCCAATTTGGAAATGGCCAACCAGTCAATTTTGTCCTCGGTAAGGAAATTGGAAACTGACTTTTCTAAAGTACGTTCGCGACTAGATAAACTGGAAAAGCAACATCAGTTACCTTTGGATGACATTGGTGAGTTACATTCCTTTGCCTACGATAGACAAGTTAATGCTTCAAACAAAAGCAATTTAATGTTGTTTAATCATAGTATTCTGCTCGAGTTGGATTTGCGGGATTATATTGTTAACTTATTTTCTAAGGAATTGGATGTGACTGATCTGTTGGGGCATAATATTGTCGGTGTTTTCCATTTGAGAGGTAAAGCTCAGGAATTCTATAGCATCCAGTTGTCGTCCTGGAAATGTCAAAATTATTTATTGCAAAAATTTCAGACGAAAACTCAACAAGAGGGCAGGGAAAGACTAGTGAAATTTAGGTTGGCACCGGATCTGTCGTTTAATTCCCGTGTTCGCCGTAAAAACCTGGTTACTTTTTGAAAAGAATACCTGTAAGCTGGTTGTTGTGTTTTTTTGCGAGATGACGTATTATATGTAGATGACAAGAGATTCACGTATTCTATTTTGGTCCATCGTTTAATAGAGGTACCTGTTTCTTATTTATTTTGAATTTTCCTCTCCGCAGGAGAGTCGGTTTGGAGAGATGTTCAACTTCATTGTGCCCGGACCAGTTTGGTTCGATTAGTTATTCGGAATCGTTGCTTTTTTTGGAATTGTTGTGGGTTTAGCACCAAGTGTTCTCTGTTGGATTATATGATTAAACGACCAGGTTTAATTTGTTTAGCCCTTGTTGAAACCTGGATGGTTTCAGTGAATGGTGATTTTCTTGCTAACTTTCTTCCAGTAAACTTGGAGGTATTTTATGATTTCAGCAAAAAAGCCATTGGGGCTGGGTAGACCCCATGGTGGTATTTTGTTCTTTTTTGATGAAGTTAGAGGGCACTTCAAGTTATTGGAAACTTACTCTGATTTGATGCTGATCACTTTACTCGGTTCTCGATCTTAGAAATATCCTGGTGCTGGTGGTATATGCTGGCTCGCAGAGACAACAGGGCTTACGTTTAGACTTTTTTTCTATTATTTTGAACTCTTGGTCTTTGTACTACCATGGAATTGTGATAATGGGCGATTTTAACGTCCATATTGGTGAAGGAATTGATTCACATTTGAATGTAGCCTCTCCCAACATTTTTGATGTCAGACAATCAAAGGATTTGAAGGTCGACATGGCCAGGAGACAGTTTCTGCATTGGTTGATTGAACACAATTTTATTCTTCTTAATGGTCGTATTAAGGGAGATTTCCCAGATGAGCTAACTTTTTGTCAAAAGTGGGTAGCTCAGTTATAGACTTTATTGTCGTTTCTCAGAATCTGGTTCGTAAGGTTGAATCCCTTCATTTTGGGTCTCTCTCATCTTCGGACCATTTTCCAGTGGAATTACAGTTGTCGACCAGAAACAGATTTTTCTTTGTTGATGGGCTTTGTCCCACCAAGACTCGTTATGTTTGGAATGATTCTAAAGTAGAATTGTTTGGTGACACTGTATTGCAGAGTCTCCAGAATATAAACTTTGATTCTGTGTCTGTTGATGATTTCTATGGTATTATTTTATTCGAGGTATGCTCTATCACAAGAAGACTAAATGTGTTAATTGAAGGTGTTGAACCTTACAGGAGGATTTGTCCCCCTTGGTTTGATAGGTCATGTTACATTCAGAAGCGAGCGAGGAACATTGCCTTGGGAAATTCCACAGATATAATAGTCAGGCTGATTTGGCTTCCTTTTTAAATTTAAAACGACAATATAATTCACTTATTAGGGCCAAAAAGAGGAAATATTTTTGTAATTATGCTTTACAGTTGGCTGGGATTAGAGACTCTAAGACCTTTTGATATCGGATAGGTCGTTTTCGTCGAGTCAGGAGCATACTAGACTAAGAGATTTCCTTGAATGACTGGTTTATTATCAACAGTTATTTAGTTTAAATACATCAAATTTACCCCCGATTCTGTCATTACCGATGGCTTCTTTTGTTGTTGATCCTATTTTAGATCTTCCTATCTCTGATACAGAGGTGAATACAGCACTTCAAAAGATGCAAATTCGTTCTGCTCCCAGGGTGGATAATGTTTCACAGTCTTTAATTGTTTACTCTAAGAATACTTTGGTTCCTTACTTGGCCAAGTTATTTAATCAGGTTTATGACACTGCTAGAATTCCGAAATTGTGGTTAGAGGTAAAGATAAAAGTTATCCATAAAAAAGGTCCATTAGACAAGCCTGCTAACTTTCAACCAATATTGCTGTTGCCTCTAGTTTGAAAGATATTTACCTCTATTTTGGCAAATAGATTGGGTATTTGGCTAAGAGAGAGGAATTTGATTCAACCTGTGCAATTTGCTTTCCAACCTCGGAAGAGCACTTTAAGTAATATTCTGATTCTTCACTCCATTATTAGTAGACAACTATCAAAGAAAAGACAACGTTTACTTGCAGCGTTCATTGACTATGAGAAAGCCTTTGACAGTGTTGTTTTGAAGATTTTGTTATTTAAATTAAAAATGCTTGGAATCTCTGACAAGTTTATTGACATTATTCAATGTTTATTTTCGGGATTGGAAGCAAGCATTTCCACTAGCGCCGGGTTTACAGATGCCTTTTCATTAGAAAAAGATTTACCACAGGGTGATTCCTTAAGTCCGATGTTGTTTATTTGTTATGTTAATGACATGGCACAAGTTTTTGATGATTTAAGTAAAGATTCCATTTCTCTGGGAGACTACGAAATCCATTTACTTCAATTTGCTGACGATACAGTGGTGTTATCCACCACCCCGATTTATCTACAAAGGAAATTGGACAGGTTATATAATTATTCCTCTAATTTGGGTTTGTGTATTAATTTATCCAAATAGAAAATAATAATTTTTAGACAAAGTGGAAGGTTGAGAAAAGCTGATAAATTTTTCTTAATGCTAAAGGAGTCGGTATTGTTAATGAAGTTATATATTTGGGGATTTATCTCTCTGCTACTGGCTCATTCCAAAATTACATTTCCTACGCTAAAGGCAAAGCATTTTCCAAAATAAATGTTATAATAGAAATCTTGAGAAGGGTTAAAAACAGTCATATGGGTTTGTGTAAGAAACTTGCCACCTCTCTTTTTACGTTGAGTTGGTCTTATGGTCTGCCCTTTTGGAGGCCTTTTTGTTTTGAGGGTATTGACTATAGAACTGATGATTTTTTGTTGTCTTTTTGGTCTTGAGATGTCAATCCCATCGTATGCAATTAGATCTGAATTGGGCTTTAAGTTTCCCCAGAAGCACTTTGTTAAATTAACCTTAAATTTTCTGAGAAACATAATCTCTGACCCATCATCCTTGGAATGTGAGGCTTATTCTACTTTGAAGTTTTCATTGAAAAGATCGCTCAAATTCTGTTGGTTTACTAAACTGGAGAATCTATTTAATAGAATAGGTATCTCACTCTCCTTGATAGATTCCTCTCCAGATGCAAATACAATTTTACAAGAGTTTGATAATCTTTTCTTGAGAGAAGAAGGGGACAGGATTCTTAAGGCTAAGTACCATTTATGATACCCAGAAGTTTTCATCCAAAGTTTTCATCATACTGAGTACCATTTATTAGACAACAACCGGTGCTTTTACATTTATTATCAACAGCTACCATTTATTGTTAAAAAAAATGATAATACAGATTCGTCTAAATAAGTTTCATTTAACATGGAAACACTTGTGTATTGCTCTACGTCAGGGATGACCAACACGTAGACCGCGGTCGACTGCAAAGGTTTTGAAAGCAGCCTGCGAAGCTAAAGTTGAACATTTTGTTTTCACTTAAATTAATGTTTATAAATCTTAATTTGATAATTTATTCTTACAATAATAGACTGTCTGTGCAATGTACCCATACTGTTTGTATTTATCTCGATGAACAATGCATATGAACGTTAACGCATGCACATATAAAAATCCTAAAATTGTTTGCCCATATTCATAGTTGCCCGCAGACTATATCAGACTATATTTTACCAAGAAAGTAGCCCCTAAGGGATAAAAGTTTGGCCACACCTGCTCTACGTTCACCGGAAATGTGTCTGTTTTGTAAGAAAGGAAATGAGACTTTAAATCACTACATTTTTGACTGTAAGGATTTTGAATACTTGCATCTATCAACACTTCCTAATAATGTTTTTTTATACTAATAACGTTGTTTGCAAAAATCCAGCAGATAGAATTCATGGATTTTTTTCCATCAACAACTCAGTAGTCTATATGGAGTAAATATAATTTATTGACCAAAGTTATTAATGTTACCCCTCCTCCTAAAAATTAATTTTATGTATGGAGTTTTCAAATAAATAATAATAAAGTAAATATTTCATTAAATAAAATAACATAGAATCAGTATCAGGAAAAAATCATATATTAAAATTAATATAATCAATTAAAGCTTATTAGATCATCCAGAACAGATAGATAAATTTTCTTATATAGGTACATTTTTAATGAAAAAGATATTATGGAAGATGAAGAACTAACAAATAGAATTAGTAAAGCTGCAACTGTAGAGCCTTGCCATTAAAAGTTATTTTTAGCAAAAAGAAAATTAGTAAATTCTCTGTCTCTTAAACAGTTTTTTACCTCCATCCATTAAAATTAAATGAAAGTTGAGCATGAAAAAGCAAAATTGATAAAAGACTAGAAGCTACAGATGTAAGAGTTAACAAAATAAATATCCATCTATTTATTTTGACACGTAATAGAAGGAGAGAATTTCCAATAAAACTGTAAAGAAAAGGTTGGATATACAGTAGAAAGCATATTTAATTAATAGTTCTGACAGAGCAAATTTAATATACAGTGGTATCTCCTACTTCGAACAACTCTAACTTCAAATGCTTTGGAGTTTGAACACAAAATTTGATAAAAATTCACCTCAGAGTTCAAACTGTGCTTAGTGAAAAAATGTGCTTGAAGCATAAATGGAATCTGTTATGTGTCCAAGTTATCTCTTGCTCTCGCATGATGCTTGTATGTTTTCAGTACTTTTTTGCTTTATTTTTGATGTGTTTGATTATATACACTGTATTAAACAGAATGTGCTCACAAATAATTAACTTATCACACTGCACCTTTTTTTTTTTTTTTTGCTGAGATAATTTTTCAATAAAACTATCTCAGCAAAAGAGAAAAAAAAAAAAAAATGTGGTTATTTAAATTAAAAATGCTTGGAATCTCTGACAAGTTTATTGACATTATTCAATGTTTATTTTCGGGATTGGAAGCAAGCATTTCCACTAGCGNAAAATTTTCCAAATGGAATTTTTTATATGACATTTGGTATGTTGGAAGTTTAGGACCATCTTCCTCATACACATTACAACTTTTTTTTTTACTATTTGCCAATCCTTTTTCAAACTCATAAAGTATAATATGCTTGATATGCTTTTTATCTAAACATTACACCTTGATTTTATTAAAAAAAAAATATGAAGTAAAGGGTTTAAAGTAAGCTTTTAAACAAAGAATAAAATCTCACTCTATCTATAATATATTAAATTTTACAACTGTTATAATTAAATCACATATCTATATTAAGATGCTGAAGTCCACAGTATATGACCACTAAATGCAATTTTCATTTTATTATACAAAATTTACATATTTAATTTACAGTTTTCATGTTTTAATTTATTATTAGGGCATTTAATTGTGTTATTTTTATCTTAAATTATGTGTATTTGTTGTTTTAAGTTTATCAAAATGGGTATTGTTCAGAGTCTGGGAATGGATTAATTCATTTTCTATTATTTCTAATGAGAAAAATTGATTCAGATGATTTGGAGTTTGAATGACCTTCTGGAATGAATTAAATTTGAACTACAAGGCACCACTGTAGTTTGGTTCTATGTCCAGAATGGATAATGATAGACTTACAAAAGCAATCTTGAATGCAAGGATAAAAGGAAAGAGAAGGAAAGGAAGACCAATATGTAGATAGCTTAATAATACATTAAACAAGAAAGGAATAAACTTAGAAACTCCAACTAATTTACCAAAAAATTGAAAGATATCGAGAAAATTTATACATAGGGAGATGCTCAAGATCATTTCTTATCAATTTTTATTTGCCATGTTACCTGTACCAGAAGTGTTTTAATTAAACAAATGATGATGTATGAAAGAAAATGTTAGGTATTTGAATAACCTAAAAGATCAGTGTATGTTGAATGAAAATTTAAAAGAAGAAAATATGATGATTGAGATAAATATACAGCTGACATGAAAAGTGAGATAGTAGAGTGTTGTTTTTACAATTTTTAAACAATTTAATGATAAATCTTAAAAAGCTAATACAATGGCTATTATGGTTTTTATTTGCTTTGAATAATATAAAATAGATATATTTTTTCTGTTTTCAAATATTTATTAATTGAAGTAATATTTTTATGCATAATTGTCCTCACTATTAAACTTTGTAATTTAAATTTATTGTCTTGTGATGATTAAATATTTATTTAATTATAACATTCAAAATTTGGCTAAAAGACATTCAGAATAATCATTATTGAATTCAGTATTCTACTATCAATTTAAATTAAATCATATTTCTATTCCTGAATTTGCATTTTTTGTAGAAGTGTTTCCAAAATTCTTTTACAAATTTGAAAAAATGAGTTTTAGGAGCATCTTATATATCACACACACACACACACACACACACCACACACATTTATATATACACATATATATATGATTTTATTTATATAATGTAATATTTATTGTAGACCTGGTGGGATTCCAAAGTTAAAGCACTGGAATATCCATTTTGGATGACATTTCTACCAAAAGTTTTATTGGGTTTAGTCATCAATGTGTTAGATGGTGTTTATCATCGTATTGCACTCTGGCTAAATAATAAAGGTTAGTATGAATTTTAATTTTATAAAATATCATATTCATTAAATAATATAACTTAATATTTTAAGGAATTAGTAATAATATGTTTTATGGGTTTAATAAAAATGATTTAAAATGAACTTATTCATTATATGTGTGAAAAATATAGTTACAATACAATTAATATAATAAAAAGAATAATTATATGTAACTGTAGTCAGTGCAGCAAAAGAGTAGACATTAGTCATCCTGAACTGGAAGGGTCTGTCAGATGAAAGGGATGGAAGGAGACATGGTTAATGAGTGAGTAATGTTAGAATTAAGAGTAAGTAATAAAATTTGTAAAAAAAATAAATAAATAAATAAAACGATAAAGTTATTTATGATAAATATGGTATTAAAATGTTCTAGAAATGTAAAACAAAATAAAATAGCCGAAACAGATCAGATCCGTGTCTTCTTTTATTCCCTTCATCTGACATAGACCCTTCCATCTCAGGCTGACTCATATCAATTTTTTTGTTGTGCTGACTTTAACAAAATACTTATAAAGTAAAAAATTTATTTTAAAAACAAAACATTGCATCATTAATAATCAGTTTCAAACATTTGCGAATATGAATTATTCTAAATTTGTATTTGTTTATTACATTAATCTTTTTTATGCTTATAGAAGAAATAAAATGAAAAAATTGCTTTATTTTGTAGTATCTCTAGAAAAATGTTTTATAACAAGTAAACTAACAAATAAGAGTTTCAGTTTTAGTTTTGTAGAAATTTCACTTTAAATTATTTACAGTTTATTTAATTGAAATAACAAATTTACAAATCCCAATATTTTACCTTTTATTATAACATTATAATAACCAGTTTAGATGAATCATCATGATAAATACATAAAATATGTATTTATTCTAAAAAATCAGGATTCTAAGAAACTTCTCATAATCTTTTCTTAGATTGAAGGGCTTTTTCTATTAATTTTTATGAATTTTATTTTATTTTGTGCTTATTAAAAATTAAAACCAAACTCTGTTTTTATACTTATTAAAAATAGATTTAACTGATGCTTAATTAAAATAATTATATCAACAAATTATTTATTTTTAAAAATTTCATGTTTTAAAAATGAAATGAATTTTAATTATAGATTTATTATTAACTATTTTAATATTTGTTAGTTAATTAGTAATAGTTAATGTTTCATATTACTATCTTCATTTTCACTTGAATATGCAATGAAAAATTTTTTGGAATATTGTAAGCTTGTTAATATTAATCATTACTGGTACATTTTTAGTTTTATTTAGATTGATTTTCATATTGAAAGCAGAACAAATATTTTTTGATAAATTTTCTATCTCAAACCAATATCGTTGTTAGGTGTTCTTGTTTTTGCACAATTACTTTAGTTATTTTTTATAATTTTGTTTGAAAATTTTTTATTTTTATCTTTTGATGGTGAATGAAAAAGTGCTTGGAGATATTGTGAAAATAATCATTTATATAACTTCTATATTTTTTTTTAAATCTTAAATTAACTGAAACTACTAAAGATGGAAAATAAATTCTAGGAACATTTTAAATTAATAAACGATTTTGTTGTATAATTTTATCATTTTTTTTTATCATTTTAGTAATATAAATATATTTTTAAAACTTTTAAATTTTAAAATTGAATCTTAATGTTATTGAATTAAAAAAGTAACAAAGATCTTGAAAATGTTTGAGANACACATATATATATATGATTTTATTTATATAATGTAATATTTATTGTAGACCTGGTGGGATTCCAAAGTTAAAGCACTGGAATATCCATTTTGGATGACATTTCTACCAAAAGTTTTATTGGGTTTAGTCATCAATGTGTTAGATGGTGTTTATCATCGTATTGCACTCTGGCTAAATAATAAAGGTTAGTATGAATTTTAATTTTATAAAATATCATATTCATTAAATAATATAACTTAATATTTTAAGGAATTAGTAATAATATGTTTTATGGGTTTAATAAAAATGATTTAAAATGAACTTATTCATTATATGTGTGAAAAATATAGTTACAATACAATTAATATAATAAAAAGAATAATTATATGTAACTGTAGTCAGTGCAGCAAAAGAGTAGACATTAGTCATCCTGAACTGGAAGGGTCTGTCAGATGAAAGGGATGGAAGGAGACATGGTTAATGAGTGAGTAATGTTAGAATTAAGAGTAAGTAATAAAATTTGTAAAAAAAATAAATAAATAAATAAAACGATAAAGTTATTTATGATAAATATGGTATTAAAATGTTCTAGAAATGTAAAACAAAATAAAATAGCCGAAACAGATCAGATCCGTGTCTTCTTTTATTCCCTTCATCTGACATAGACCCTTCCATCTCAGGCTGACTCATATCAATTTTTTTGTTGTGCTGACTTTAACAAAATACTTATAAAGTTAAAAATTTATTTTAAAAACAAAACATTGCATCATTAATAATCAGTTTCAAACATTTGCGAATATGAATTATTCTAAATTTGTATTTGTTTATTACATTAATCTTTTTTATGCTTATAGAAGAAATAAAATGAAAAAATTGCTTTATTTTGTAGTATCTCTAGAAAAATGTTTTATAACAAGTAAACTAACAAATAAGAGTTTCAGTTTTAGTTTTGTAGAAATTTCACTTTAAATTATTTACAGTTTATTTAATTGAAATAACAAATTTACAAATCCCAATATTTTACCTTTTATTATAACATTATAATAACCAGTTTAGATGAATCATCATGATAAATACATAAAATATGTATTTATTCTAAAAAATCAGGATTCTAAGAAACTTCTCATAATCTTTTCTTAGATTGAAGGGCTTTTTCTATTAATTTTTATGAATTTTATTTTATTTTGTGCTTATTAAAAATTAAAACCAAACTCTGTTTTTATACTTATTAAAAATAGATTTAACTGATGCTTAATTAAAATAATTATATCAACAAATTATTTATTTTTAAAAATTTCATGTTTTAAAAATGAAATGAATTTTAATTATAGATTTATTATTAACTATTTTAATATTTGTTAGTTAATTAGTAATAGTTACTGTTTCATATTACTATCTTCATTTTCACTTGAATATGCAATGAAAAATTTTTTGGAATATTGTAAGCTTGTTAATATTAATCATTACTGGTACATTTTTAGTTTTATTTAGATTGATTTTCATATTGAAAGCAGAACAAATATTTTTTGATAAATTTTCTATCTCAAACCAATATCGTTGTTAGGTATTCTTGTTTTTGCACAATTACTTTAGTTATTTTTTATAATTTTGTTTGAAAATTTTTTATTTTTATCTTTTGATGGTGAATGAAAAAGTGCTTGGAGATATTGTGAAAATAATCATTTATATAACTTCTATATTTTTTTTTAAATCTTAAATTAACTGAAACTACTAAAGATGGAAAATAAATTCTAGGAACATTTTAAATTAATAAACGATTTTGTTGTATAATTTTATCATTTTTTTTTATCATTTTAGTAATATAAATATATTTTTAAAACTTTTAAATTTTAAAATTGAATCTTAATGTTATTGAATTAAAAAAGTAACAAAGATCTTGAAAATGTTTGAGAATTCTTTATTCCATAATTTATACTTTGAATAAAAGTATTTCTTTGTTTGAATTTTAATTTTTAAACTTCAGATTTAAACTAATAAAAATAAATTTGAATAAATATTAGAATTTCTATTTAATATTTACTTGATTTTAAATTTTTCTTCTGATCTGAATAATAATTTTCAACTTATTTCTTCATCCAAAATTGAATTAAAGATTTACAGAATCTCTGCAATAGAATTTTGTTTTAGACAAGATTGATATATGCCATCAATATGCAGAAAAAATAAAAAGAATCTTATATATAATGTTTATTAAACATTCCACTAAGAACAAAAAATTATAAAGTAATTTATAATATGATTATATTATAGAGAAAAAAATTATAAACACAATAAATACTAATATAAGTAAAAGTAATGTTAATGTTAATGAAATATCTGACACTGCCTAGATTTAACAATATTTTCAAAGTCAGAATTATATAACGAAAGAGATAATCTTAAGCATTGATCACTGTTTTCATTACTTAAAGAATTTCTGATTTTAAAATATTCATATTTGAAAATGCAGATTCAGCTAAATATGCAGGGTCAAAACAAGACATTAGCTTTTGTACCACATTTGTCAGTATTGGGTTTTTCTCCTTTGTGTGTTTTCAAATACAATCTTTGGATTTCAGATATAAATAATTTTGAATTTTAATTATTTTCATCTCTAATCTGTATGATTTGCACCAAATATTGTCAAGATTTGAGTTGAACTTTCTTCTATGTTAAGATGTTTTTTCCTGATTATTTCCATACTGTGGACACTAAGAGAGCCTTTTTCCATGTCTATTTTGGATTTTTCCAGGTCCAGAATGAGGTTACTGGGTGGTGAGGATTGGGGTCTGTCGCAGACCATGGATGGACCATTGAATCATGTCAGAATATTTCTCCAAATGTTTAACAATGTGCAAGATATGTTACATTCCCCATATTTTTTAAATTTGCTGTCAACGCTATTATAAGTTGCTAATATCCCTATGTTGCAATTTAAAGCACAAATAATATCAGTTTTTTTTATTTTGCATTATTCCCTATTGGAATTACATACAATAATGTTTTTAGAGACATGTAATGCAGTTAAATGTGAAGATCTCCTTAAAACATGCCATGATCACTTGGTTAGAAACCCAATATATGCAGATTTATTGGTTTTGTGAATGGCAAAAGGTTAGGTTAACCTGCTTATACTCCCACCAAATCTGACTCTTAAGTTGTTATAACTGTAACTTCTCAGCTTCTGGCATTCCAAACACAGAGAATTACTGAATGTTACTTTTTGTGGTAAATACTTTGGTATGCATGCATTTTTTTCCAATAGCATACTTGATACAGTAAAATAAAATTTTGCTTTGTATATTCAGAAACATTAGACTTTGAAATGTTATTTTTTATAGTAAAAACAATGTGTTTAAAAATTTTTATTTAACATTTTATGTTAATTGTAAATGATTGCATAAGTGAAGTGTCTACTTGGGGTGCAGCACAAATTTACACAGAATTTTATTTTATGTGATACCTATGACATATAACCCTTGTATAAAATCAGATCATTCTGTAGTTTTCAATTTATTATTCAGTCAATGTTTGCTTTTTATCAGGAATTAAGAGGGTTAAATAATATACATATTGTACTCCATAATTAAGGAAGATTGTTATTGTATATGTTGAAATTAAAAGATTCAAAGGATCAAATTTTTTCAAATAAATTTATGATTATAATTTTTACTTTATTATTTATTAAGAAAATTATATGTATGTGTAAGTTAAAAAGTAGCATGTAAACTACTTGTTGAAAAGTAAGTAATTTGTTATTTTCATTGCAGATTTTTTAATCTAAATTGGTATATATCATTTATAACTAACCCTCAATTTACATGATAGATTGAATCTGAGAAAGTTTCATATAACACAGAATCATGTAAATCAGGACTAACATTTATAAGGGAAATATTCAGATAAGTATTCATAAACTTCCCATATAAATGTGTCTTTGTTTATACAATTTTATTGTAAACAGAACTTTTACATGATAGATTGATTCCACAAATCAAGTTTAAACATAAATTTTTCATGTAGATTTGATAGAAATAAAATGACAAGTTTATATTAACTCCTTATTAAATTTGATAAATTCTAAGTTATAAATAAACCAGGGGATTTATTAGGTGTGTATGCTAATGAATTTACCTTTGTTATATTGAAAGATACAATACTTTCTTTTTACTATTGCAATTATTCTTAAATAATAACAATAATAATAATCATATATAACTGAAAGAGAACTTTTTATATTCTTGCTGTTTACTAATACTATATTTTAATATAAAATATATTTGATTCTGTAAAATTTTAACAATGAAGTTAATAATAAAATTAATTTCTATATTTTACTATCCTGTTTTATTCAATACTAATCACATTGCTATTTTTTTATAAACTTTGAACACAAAGTTTTTACTGAATTCTTCAGATATACTATCAAGTTTTAAATTTATTAATGATAACTAATCTTGCTTGTCTTACAGAAAATTATAGATTAGAAGAAACTTACCAGAATCATCTGATTATCAAATTAGTTATGGTTGGTACCAGTGATACATAGAAATTCAAATTTTGTGATTATATTACTACATAATTTCTTTTCTTAATGTAAAATTTTAGAATGGATATTTTCAATAACTTCTTTTTATCTGGAAAATTTAAAAAATGCTAGCATGCCACTTTCATTTAGAATATTGTGATTTTTCATATCTATAAGAACACATTAAATATTCAGTTTATAAGTAAAAAAATGATTCATGTTCATTATAGGAAGCAGATTAAAATAATAAATACTAAGAACAATTTAGTTATTCATAATCATTTTTGTTTATAATAATTTTGCTTCCTATAAAAATTGAGCATGATGTTTGCATTATGGCACAAATTATGGCAAATTATATCAAAAGGGTATTGCTGTTTATATCTTATTCTTTTTATTTTTTTGATATTTTCTCATGCCAATCAAGCAGCTTGAACATATTTTTCTCTCTATTTCTTTCTTTTTCTCTTCTATCTCTCCAGAGAACTATAGACTGGAAGAAGAATATGAAAATCATCTCATTATCAAAGTATTATTGGTTAGTATAATTATTTTTCTTTCCACTAAACCCGTGAGTTTAGTAGAAAAAATAATGACTGACATTGCTGCTTCCCATGCATGTTTTTGAATATGGCATGAGTAAGTTGTAAGTTAAAAAAGATATTCTTAACTGCATATGTTTGATATCAATGTATTATCTGGTTATTAAAAAAACTGTGAAAAAAGCATGATAAAATAAATAGTTGTATATTTTCAATTTGTTTATTTGGATTTGAAGGAAGCTTTTATTGTTTAATGCATGATGTATTGATTCTTCCAAGAGGTAAGTTAAACATATTTTGAAGGAAGTAGTAATGTCTTGTTGCTGAATCTCTGGGGTGATAGAAAAGCAATTCTTTGATCATATTGTCTTCCAAATATGCTTGCTTACCTGCTTTTAATATTTTAATTTTATTGTTGTGATGCATTTTGTCTAATGATGTTACTTTTGTACTTTAAATGATCTTTTTCTATAATTGTGAAACAGAATTTATAGTGATACAATAAATATTATGTATTTTTGCAGTTCCAGTTTGTAAATTCTTTCTTGTCTCTCTTCTATATTGCATTTTATCTGCAAGATATGGAAAAATTGAAAGAGGTAATTTTCATGTTAAAGAGAAAATTTGTCTAATAATTTAAACTTTAATATATATATGATATATTTATTACAGCAATTGGCAGCATTATTAATCACTCGGCAAGTAGTCGGAAATATAAAAGAATCAGTGATACCCTTCCTTACAGAATCAGTTAAGTTAGCACATTTAAGAGTAGATACTATCTGTTCTCCTAATGGAGAAACAAGTACAGATCAACAGCAACAAAATGGAGTATATAATTCTAGTGATAAAGAAGAAAGGCAGCTGACACAAGCAGAAATTGAAAGTGCCATGTATAAAGTAGGTAGTTTTGTATTTACAATATTAAAAACATATCCTTCTTTTAATAGTAGTATTAATAAAATAAAAATATTTCTAGTATGAAGGTACTTTCGAAGATTATTTAGAAATGTTTATACAATTTGGCTATGTTATTCTCTTCTCTTCTGCTTTTCCAATGGCTGGAATGTGTGCTCTTATGAATAACATTATTGAAATTAGAAGTGATGCCTTTAAACTATGCATGATATTTCAACGTCCATTTGGCCAACGTGTGGAGAACATAGGAACATGGCAGGTGCTTATTAATTATGTAACTTATACTCCAAATGCAGATAGTCCCTGACTTATGATGAGGTATCCTGGAATGGAACTCCCATTCTGGGACTCCTGTCTTAAGTTGAACATAGAAAGAATGGTAATAATAGGGTATGTTTTCTAAGGTTTTGTATATAATATTGCATATGTTACACATTTTAATTAGTTGTGTTCATATATACAGTAACAGTGATGCTTCTTAGATGTATTGCAATTCAAACTGGTGTTTAATCTTTTAATTAATTATATATACTATTTTATTAACAGAGATTCATGAAAACATGCAAAGATAATCAACTTCAGATACCAAAATTCATACTAGAGAGTATCGCAGTTTTCATGTGAAATTAATTTTACTTATTTATTATTAATTTACTTTAATCATATAAAGTTGAAATTAGAATGATATTCCCAAAACAAGTAGTTTTGCAGAAAGTTAGTTTTGGTTTTGTTTTTTTGAGCACTAATGATGCCATTTCAAGTTATAATTAAATATGAATAAACCTACTAGTTATTAATATATAAAGCATGTTTAATGTTCATTACAATATTATATTTAACTACATTTAATTGTTATGCCATTAATGAGTGAAAAAGAGTGTTTGGACTCAAAATAGTTTTTAAATATGTTAGTTACAACTGTCATAAGTCTGGGACTGAGTGTAACTTACATAAATATATTTAATTTGTAATTAGAAAATTTATTAAAATATCTAGGATGCCATGGAATTTATGGGTGTAATTGCTGTTATTGTGAACTGTGCACTTATAGGAATGTCTGGTCAGATCCAGAGAATGTTCCCAAGTTTGTCTTCAAGTGGAACAATTTTACTTATAATAGTGCTTGAAGTAATGTTTTTATTTTATTATTTGTTTAAACCTTTATTCAATATATGATTCTGTATAAAATGTCTCATTTTATAATTCTTTTATAGCATGTAATTCTGTTTCTTAAATTTGGAATTGCATATGCTATTCCTGATGTACCACAATGGGTAGCTACAGAAATGGCTAAAATAGAATTCCATCGACGAGAAGCAGCTAAGGTAAACTTTCAATATATATAAACATAAACTTTCAAATAATTTTTTATCATTCTGCTGATGTTTTTATCATAATAATTTACCTATTATGTAGATTTACAAATAAATTATTATTATTACAGACAAGTACAGTTAAATGTATCAGGTGCTGTACATATTACTCTTATTTTTTTTAATTATCTTTGCCATTCATTTTTACTTTTTCAGCTCTGTTATATGTAACAGAGGGAAAGTATTGCAATCAGGCAAAAAAGTTATCCCCCCAAGATTTTTACATTTTTGGACTCAGATCTTGAAACATCGAGAAATGCAATAAAATTGTATGGATTTCTGTATGTGTGGGGAGCACAATTTTGTTCACTCACTTTGAAGCTTAATAATTTGCGTGATTTTTGTCAAAAATTTTTGAAATTTTGCAGGTAGGTTTGTGTATTAGGGAATCTACGCTATTAAATTTTTGTAGTTATCTCCCTAACCCCCTCACTCTTTGGATAAAAACTGTGTGTCAAATGGTGTCAGACTTAATTAATGAACATTTTATTCATTATTAGCATTTTGGATTTTTTTTACAAAATTCATCCCTACCCTCAAAATTAAGTTTTTGACCATTCTATAATAATTAAAAATATAAAAAGTTTTTAAAATATCATAACAGATGGTGCTACATGCAGTTTTAAATGTTGATGGGAAGTTAAGCAACTTGTTGCTGGATTTTTGTTTTAGGCTGTCAAATAGTAGTGTAAGGACATGGATTCAAGAATAAAAGTTTAATTACTACATATTTTTTTAAAAATAATTTTAAGTACAAAAAGTTTGTTTAACAATTGCACTTGAAATTGTTTTTGTTTCAGAATAAATATTTGTTATTAGTAGAAATAGAATAATTTTCTTCATGTGACAGTTATTAGTGCCTTTACTGTATCTTGTGTATTAACTTTTCAATGTTTCATGTCTGTGACATTTTCTCAGCTCCAAAAATTAACATGCTCTTCCTTATATATATTCACATTTTTCTCACTTTTACTATACAATGGTGATGTTTTTAATAAATGCTAAATGAATAATTAATGGCTGCGTTCAGCAGACTTAACAGTTGTAACTGAGCAAATTGGTAGCTGTTATGTAGCAACCTGGATCTGCTGAACAATAAGTGATGTTGCATTGGAACAAAAAGCCTCATTGGTCAGTTTCAGGTAGCAATAGGTAGCATAAATGAAAGACGCTACCAAATGTGACATCCAAACATGCTTTAAAAGAGCACTACTGTAGAGGGTGTTCAGCAGAAAAATACTCAACAGCTCCAGAACTGTTGAGTCTGCTGAACACAGCCCATGTTATTAATTGCTTAACAAAAGAACTGACATGCACTTCTGCCATCTAGTATCAAAAACTTGAAATAAACATTAGTAAAAATTTTAATACTGTATCACTAATCCCATAGCATATATTCAACTCAAAAAACTTGTTTAACAAATTTGGCATTTTATCTTGTGCTAAAAATATAATGTAAACATTGGTTTTTCTTGATTTTCTAGATTACTTTTAGTAATTTTATTCCTTCAATATAGGATTTATCTTCTAAAAATAGTTTTTAAGTTTTTTCCATATGTGATGGTATTTTACTATATTAAGGTTATATTTATTGTTTTCATTTTATTTTTACCTTAGAAGTACAGTAGAGCATCGATTATCTGAATACTGATCAACCAAAACATTGGTTAACCGAAAGCGATCCAGTTGGCAAATTCAAATTTCCTCTAGTGCTGTGGTGCTGGAATATTTGGCTATGTCTGGGTTACTCCAATATTATTTTAGTTGGTGTGCGTGTTTTAGCTGGCAGAACTAGCACGACCATATTGTATCATTAAAAATTATTTCTTTATTTTGCACAAACAAAAGAAATATATTGAAAAATATAAAAACAAAAAAAAATCATATTTCAGAAGTTAATCTAGTATCAAAAACATTCCGATTCAGCACAACACACATTGAGAGGGTACTTAAGGACATGCCAGTATTTGAATGAAGCTTTTTTCCCCAATCACGGTGTGTTTTGCTTCAGCTCGTCAGAGAATATAGCCCAAGCGGCTGACATCTCCAGATAAACCCAAGAAAAAGAAAGAGTTTTGCTTGTTTTGTGTGGTGTTTTCCTGAGGACAATCCTCAGGAACTCAGGTGTTGGGACATGTGTCATGCTGAATTGGAATGATTTTGATACTAGATTAACTTCTGAAATATAATATTTTTTTGTTTTTATATTTTTCAATATATTTATTTTGTTTGTGCAAAATAAATAAATAATTTTTAACAATACAATAGCCACGATTATTATTTTTTTTAAATTTTCGTTAGGCTTAACATTGATGAAAATTCAATGCAAAGCAGCATGCAACAGAGAAAAATTTCAACATGGGATAGGTTAATATATTTTTTCATACATGATCAGTTATCCAAACAACCCCAGTCCCAAATTGTTTCAGATAATTGATGCTCTATTGTAATTAATAAACAGAAATAAAACCTAATTTTTTTTGAATTTGGATTGTTTACAAAATCATAAATTGGACAGAACATATTCTAAAGTTTAATTTTTAAGAATAAGATAATTTTGTAAGATGGGTTCCTTAATAAATCGTCATCTTCATAAATTAATATATAAACTGAAGGATAAGTTATTTCTCTGTAACAAATTTTGAACAAATTTTTCTAATTTTTATGATTTATTCACGATAAAAAGTGAAGCTCTTCTCTTTATAATATTGCCAACATAGTTTGATATTTTCTGAAAGAATCTGATGGGCATCTTGATGGCTTCTTTGTGATTACATTTACATGTAGATTTTACTGTCTGTCTGAATCCTTTTTCTGGCTAGCAATAAATTTGGACTGTGTTTACGTTGTTTTTCACATAACTGAAGTAGTCCTCAGGTGGGATGAACTCATAACTCCTGTTTTTTATATTTGATGGAATTACTCTACTCCCTGGTATTCTCGACGTATCTCAGGTCACAACTTAATTAATTAATTAATTAATTAATGACCTTGACCTGTGGATCCGCGATATCTCGTTTCAGCATCAGAATGTTTTTGAAACTAGATGTTGCTAGTCGTTATAAATTTTATATTAAAACTAACTTCCAAAATATAATTTTTTTTGCTTTTACTTTTATTAATATATCTATTTTGTTTGTACAAAATAAAAAAATAATTTTGGACGATATGATTATTTTTTCAAAAATGTGTAAGTTTTGTTAGGCTTAACATCAACAAAAATTCAACATGGCACGACACACAACAGAGAAAATTTTCATACATGATCATTTTGAATATTTTTTCATACATGATCAGTTATCCACTATGCAATATAAACATATGAAGTGTTATGGCATGTTTTGCAACACTTCTGTACTGTTGTTGAAGAATCCTAATGAGCCACAGTATCCTGGTTGAAAACCACTGAGTTAATGCTTTGGGGATCCAGGATTGAATCTGGGTGAGCAATTTTCTAGGAATCAATCATGGGCCACCTTGCCCAGATATGTCTGATTCCATTCCTCACCTTTTGGCCACCCCCATTTTGAGCCCAGTCAAACCAATGATGAATATGATTAAAAAGGGCTCTTGGTACTCACAGATCGAAAAGAGTCAAAAATGAAATGAGATAAAGTAGAATTAATCAATCATTTTGCATAAATAAATCACATTGCTTAAAATAAAAAGAGACTAGCCATCACCTATCATAAATTTTATACAAGAATTCAGTCTTGAAATGTAATTCTTACAAGCAAAAATATTTCATGCATAAAAATATAAAAATTAGAAGAAACAATAAACATCTTCACATTACATTCTTTTTACACATTCCAAAAATTCAACTGTCTTTTTGGTGAAATTGATCTTTTATCAGAGGCTACTCATCCATCTCAATATGCAAAACATGTTAAAAAAATTCCAAGGTGATGGCACAATCATCCGGGGACATAATGTGAAGACGTTTATTGTTTGTTCTAATTTTTATATTTATATATATTAGATGTCCAAATTTCAAGAAAAATGTGGACATAATTTATGGACAGCCCCTTTAATACTGAATTTCATTGTGTACAGTAATACCCCGAACTTACGCGATAGGTGGGATCGAGCAATAACCGTGTAAGTCGAATTCGCATAAGTCTGGGTATAATTTTGCAATTTGTGTAAAATCTAAGTAGGATGTATGTAAGCTAATAAATGTTCTCGTTAATCTTATCTCGTCTTTTGATTCGTTCACGGTTACAAGAAATCACCACATAGAGTCTCTCAAGTCTCCATAGATATAACAAACACAGAAATAAATAACGCAAAATAAATTGTAGCTATGTGTCGATTCTGCGTGACATGTCCGAACATGTAAGCTGAACAATAGTATGGGGGGAGTGAGTAATCAAGAGCTGCGTGACGCTCAAACAAAAGACAAATCGACGAGATTTGAAAATCACGTAACTCCGGGTTTGCGTAATTCAAGGTATTACTGTATTTAAAATTAATAAATTTTTTAATGTAGTAACATAATATAAATCTAGAAGAAAATGATATATAGTATCAAAATCAATATCACTTATTTACAAAGAATGACATGTAAAATAAATATTAAAATGGAAATTGATAATCTAATTATGTAAAATAGAAAAAAAAGTTTTTTATTTTATGATAAAAACTTTTATACTATTAAATTTTGTGAAAATATATTTAGTTAATTTAAATGTAATTTATTACATATAATGATAAACAAAATGAAAGCAATAGATATTTTTCTATGTACAAATAAAAAAATTGATAATTTAATTTATAATATTTTAAAAACAGATTTATTTTTGAATATTTTCAGGATATACTTACTTAAAAATAAATTTTGTTTAGTAATTAAATGATATATATAAGTAATACAGTCGACCCTCCCCTATAACACTGTTGATAATTCTGTTTTATATGAATTCCATGTTGTATGAGTCACTTAAATTTTACAAATACTTGAGCCACTATTTATAAAATCAATAAATTATTTGTATTTGTAAAATCAAGTATTTGTAAAATCTATTGATTTTACAAATACTTGAGCCGGTCACAGCCCAGCACACGTATTTGTAAAATCTAAGTGACTCATACAACATGGAATTCATATAAAACGGAATTATCAACAGTGTTATAGGGGGGTCGACTGTAAATGATAAGTAAAAATAACATTTTTTTTTTTAATATTTCATTTTAGCAAATGCAGTGCAGTAAATTAACTACAAAACAAAATAGGAGTTCTAGTACATCAATTGTTCAAAATGATGCAAGTGTTCAAACAGAAGCTTGTCTTACCACAACTAAAGGAGTGACATTCAGTAATGAATGTGTTGAGGTAAGTGATTCTGATGCATGTTGTGGAAGAACTCCATCTTCAAAAAGTAGCGGGACATTTTCCAATAATGAAGGCCAGCACATAAGTGATAATAATCAGCCAGTTAGTGATGTTCGAAAGTCGCTACTTGAACAAAATTCAAGAACATCCGGAAATATTACTACAGGGTGCCTTCCTCATAAATTTTCATCTAAAGGATATGATTCAGAAACAAGAAATACAAAATTAGATATCACATCTTTGAGAATAACTGAAAATAATGCAGATTTAGATGATTTGAGTATAAGTTTTGAAGTCCCGTATTCGTCTGTTGTTAAAGAAGAAAAAGTTGTTCATAGAAAATGTAGTTTACCACATTTAAAAGTTTTAAAGAAATCTTTATCTCAGGAATCTAATTCTCTGCCATCCTCAGCTCCTCCAGTATCAGAATTCAAACAGGCAATGAATGCCATGGCTAAATTTTTCCCAGTTATGTCATTGAAAAGAAAGAAAAAACCATTGTTACGAACTTTATCACTCCATGTATCGCAAACAAAAGAAAATAGCAAAACTAATGAACATTCTTCAACAACAACACCCCTTGATGTTTCTTCTCCTAAAAGTGATCAGATGTTTGTTTTTCCTGATGTTCAGAGTAAAAAAACATCATAATAATAAATTTTTCATAAAAAATNAGTGCAGTAAATTAACTACAAAACAAAATAGGAGTTCTAGTACATCAATTGTTCAAAATGATGCAAGTGTTCAAACAGAAGCTTGTCTTACCACAACTAAAGGAGTGACATTCAGTAATGAATGTGTTGAGGTAAGTGATTCTGATGCATGTTGTGGAAGAACTCCATCTTCAAAAAGTAGCGGGACATTTTCCAATAATGAAGGCCAGCACATAAGTGATAATAATCAGCCAGTTAGTGATGTTCGAAAGTCGCTACTTGAACAAAATTCAAGAACATCCGGAAATATTACTACAGGGTGCCTTCCTCATAAATTTTCATCTAAAGGATATGATTCAGAAACAAGAAATACAAAATTAGATATCACATCTTTGAGAATAACTGAAAATAATGCAGATTTAGATGATTTGAGTATAAGTTTTGAAGTCCCGTATTCGTCTGTTGTTAAAGAAGAAAAAGTTGTTCATAGAAAATGTAGTTTACCACATTTAAAAGTTTTAAAGAAATCTTTATCTCAGGAATCTAATTCTCTGCCATCCTCAGCTCCTCCAGTATCAGAATTCAAACAGGCAATGAATGCCATGGCTAAATTTTTCCCAGTTATGTCATTGAAAAGAAAGAAAAAACCATTGTTACGAACTTTATCACTCCATGTATCGCAAACAAAAGAAAATAGCAAAACTAATGAACATTCTTCAACAACAACACCCCTTGATGTTTCTTCTCCTAAAAGTGATCAGATGTTTGTTTTTCCTGATGTTCAGAGTAAAAAAACATCATAATAATAAATTTTTCATAAAAAATTATTTATTAGAACATTTATAATTTATATTTTTACAAACTAAAACTCACAAAATATTTTTAAAACTTAATTTAAAAGACAAGAAAAAGATTTTAATGTTAAAACTTATAATCCAAATTTTATTTTAATTTTTTTATATTTAATATTATTGCTTTTTAAGAATTTCACACTTTTATTTCTTTTGCAGTAGAAGAATGGTTTTATTCTATTTTCCTGAAGAATTATTATTGAGTTCTACCTATGAAACAATTATTTCTTGACTCTAAACATATACGTTTTTAATTTAATTGCAATAGCTGAAATTTAATAATAATAATTTCATAAAATTTTATGACAAATTTAATTTATTTAAATTAAGTTTGCTTTTTATTTATTTTATTAAAAAAAGAACAAAAGAAAACTTGTTAAAATGAAACAAATCTATGAGATTTGTATATATTTGTTATTATCCAAAACAAGAAAACTATGAGGAGAAAAATACATAACAAAATATATTGTATTTACTCAATTATGAGGTAATTTTTCCTAAAATCAGTGCTTTAAAAGACATTCACTGCCTTTAAACTCCAAGCTTTGGTTATGAAGATTACAATAAAGATGCACAGTTTAGTTCTATTTAATAGAAATATTAATTATAAGTAAAATTGCTATAAATTAAATACATTTATATTTCAAAACTACTTTTTACAACAATTAGTAATTATTTCAGATTTATGTTAGGTATAAATGTTAGTTTTACATATTCTCATTTGAGCACTGCAGGCTAATTACACAAAGACAAGTTTGGAATTAAAGAAGGTTGAAGATTATCATATCTCTGCCGTTTATTATGTAGATACAGTAGAGTCTCGAAAACTCGGCAGTCCGGATAACTCGGCCACACCCTGGCAGGGCAAAAAAAATCTTTAGTTAATTAATTTTCATTGTAGACAGCTTTAGGCCTCATAAAGTATTTTTCTGAGGTCTGTCTTATCAGGTAAATTACTGTACACAGTGTATTCATTAATTTTCATTTTTATGTAGTAAAGGCTCTATGCCTTCATAAAGGACGTACTTTTCGTTTGTTTAAGGGTATTTGGGCAGTTTATTCTCTGTTGTATTCTCAAGTAAACAATACATACAAGTACAGTACAGTATTTTCTGAGGAAACACTCGTACTTATTTTTTTTAACCCCATTCCTAATAACCCAGCATTTTCTCAAACTCGGCCACCCTTCAGTCCACATTAGGCCAAGTTTTCGAGACTCTACTGTATTTAGATATTTGTCTTGTTTATAATTTAACCTCAAAACTATTTATTTGTATTTGTGCCATACAACTTTTAATTTAAGCTGTGTGGCATGGTTGTTATAATAGAAAATATAAAGTTCTTTAAAAATTAAAAAGTACAGTAAAACCCCAATTATCTGAGCCTCAATTAACCAAGGTTATCCAAAGCAAACCTGCAAGAAAATATGCTACTTTTCTTATACTGTAATTCATAAAAGAAAGTTTAAAACATAACTTGTATTACAAACTTATTTGTTTCTTAATTTCAATATGAAACAAACCATTCATATTAACCTTTCAGCAGTGGGTTAGTAAGGTATGGTGCTATCCCTATGTAGTGGAGAATAAATGTGGGAAATTTTTTAAGTATTTTCCCATGTGTTTTTTTCTCATTACCGTTTCGGAAAAAGATTTTGTAAACAGTTATATCTAGTAAAGAAAAGTCTTTTTTTTATTGTTACATAATTCCTTTTTTATGTGAATTTTTTTTGCAGTAGTTTTTGGCAATATATCCGTTGTTCACCAGTGCCATACGATTGCCCTTGATGGATTGATGGATATCCATTGGTCACTGCTGAGTGATTAAAATCTATCTACAATAATACTGCTTTTTTTTATTCAAAACTATTGTATGTACAGGTACAGTACTGTACAGTACATACAATAATCTGTATAATAAATGATGTAAAAATTGTTCTTATATATGATTAAATTCATTAAGGTATAAAAAGAGGCTTAAAAGAGATATCCATTATAAATCTTTTATATTTGTAATTTTTAATCCAAAAAGGTTATAGCCTTATGTTTTATCAGAGTTTTCAATTATCCAAGACATAAACACTCCACATTACCTGAGATAATCAAGGTTCTACTGTACATACTAGCTTCATTAAAATGATTTTGAGATATTTCTTTTATACTAAATTAGTAGGAAATAAAATTTGAATAATAAATTTTTAATATATATAATGTTAATCGTGATTAATTTTTTTATATAGTAATGTGACATTTCATGTTGTGTACAAACTGTTTATGCTTAGAGACCTGGATAATTAGAATGTAATAAGTAGTTTAGATAATGGTCTCATTATAATTGCAATGACTTTTTTTTTTATTTGAATAGTTAAAGGATTGAAGAGCCCAATTAATATTTATGTTAAACTATACAATTGCAAAACTAACCTGTAAGATTTTATTACATATACTTTCAAAATTACTTAATGATTAGTTATTGAAGATAGTTTTATTAATTATTTTTAATCAAATTTATAAAATTAAGACATGATATAAAAGAAGTTATCAAAAGATGAATTAAATTATATAATAATTTGAAATAGCATTTATAAAAATATATATAAATCATATGATTTAGAAAAATATATTTTATGAGTTAGCAGTATCATAATATAAACTTTTTAATGTTGATTAAACTTTCTGAAATCTTTAAAATCCTAAAATTTGAAACATCAAGATTGTTTCATTTAGATATATTATGATTAGACTACCTTAGAAGTTTAATCAGCTATTTAAAAGTTAATGATTCTAATTACTGATATAAATTAAACATCAAACCTTTTTACATTGTTAATTGGAAGGAAATATCCTTTTTATTCCAATAAAAGACATTAAAAATAATAAGCTTTACTGAACAAATATTTTACAATTATAATTTTAAAAAATTTTGTAAGAAAAATAGTTTTGAAATATAAATTTACAAGAAAATATATGTAAATTATAATCATCTATTAAAATCCTTATCCACAGGTTTTTATTATATCTAAAATTGTTTTTAGATTTAGCCTATTCTAAACAGAAATTGCCTTATATTTGAATAAATACAATAATCTTAAATGTTTTGATATTTACACAAATTCACTTTTACTGTTAGACATTTAATCGTCTATGTTGCCATTGTTTGTTAATCAAACAAATATTTATCCATACATCACTGCATCTTAACAAAATTATCATCACTATTACATCTTATCTATATATTCAGTTTTATTTGTTTAATCTTTTGATTAACAGAAACTAAATTATTCTCAATANGAACCCCTTCTGGGCTCGAAAACGTCTGAGGTGTGGTGAGTAGTGAGTTTTTGTATGTAAGCTATCTCTGTGCCAAATTTTATTAAAATCTGTTTAGCGGTTTAGACGTGAAAAGGTAACAGACAGAATTGCCTTCAAATTTATAATATCAGTATGGATTAATATGGATTTCTGCTATAAGAGGTATGCGAGTTTTAGCTCTTTCTTGAAGTGGTACATAGGAAAAACTAATTGGGAACCACTGGTTTATATTATTTAATCCTTATGTTGCATGCTTTTTTCTGGTGTATTCTTCCTAATTTACAAAATTTAAAGATAATAATAATAGTATAATGTTAAATATTAATATTGAAATAAAGTTAATCTGTTACCTTTACTTATAACTGTAAATATTGCAGTTTATGTAAATGGTATATTAGTGTTTTGATGCATTTACCATCAACAGATAAAATTTTTAATCACATTAAAGTACAGTTAAATCCTTCTCTATTGCCAAATTAAATGTATTATGAGATAAAATATAATTGTGTAAAATGAATTGCAAATCTAATTTTCTTTGTTAATGTTGATTATTTTGATTCCATTCTTGAAATATTTAATATTTTTAATGACTTTTTATTAAATTTTGTATTGTGTATATTAAAGAAATGTAATTCAAATTTTTTTGTAGTTTTAACAAATTAGAAAGGTGTTACTTTAATTTTAAAAAATTATTTTTGTATACTTTATATATTTGATGATATCTTAATTTCTGTATTATATATAAGTAAAGATAGGAAAGTTTGTTGTGATTTATATGTTGTAAAGGCAAAAAAATTACAAAACAATTCTTCAAACATTTTATTTTAATTTTTAATATGTACTAATCAAGAATTTTGTTTGGCAATAGAGAAGAGTTTTGAAAACAAAGATTTTAAAGATTAGGCTGGGATGGCTGAGATGATTAAGGCATTAGCCTATTGCTTTGGGGACTCAGGATTGCACCCAGGTTATGAAAAATCATGGGTCTGATCCAGATATGTTGGGCCCCATCCCTCATTAACCATTCACCCCAGTATGGGCCTGGTTGAACACATGACGAGTATGAAAAAAGGGCTTCTTAGTGTCCACAGCAGAGCCAAAAATGGGGTAAAAATGTTTGCATTTATATTAACTGGTAAAATTTTTAATATCATANTGTAAAATGAATTGCAAATCTAATTTTCTTTGTTAATGTTGATTATTTTGATTCCATTCTTGAAATATTTAATATTTTTAATGACTTTTTATTAAATTTTATCAAAATTAATCTAGATCTTCTCAAAAAATTAAAATGAATTGTTGCTTTTAAAAAATATTTATCAGAAATAAGAACATAACTCATGATTAAATTAAATTTTATCATATATTCAAATTCCAATAATCATCAGGTTCTAAGTAATTTTATGCTCTGTTAATATTTTGTATAATTTTGTATATAGAAAATTTCCTTGTTGAATTGTAAATGGTTTAATAATTGGGACCATCCTAAACTTTTTCCAGTAAGCTCTTCACTATTTGTTTTAATTTTTCAATTGAATGTAACAAATCAAAAGTTTTAACCATACTAAAACATATGTGATTATTAAGATGAGGGGGCACAAAAATTATTTTAATAAACTAGAGTAAAATTTTTAATTATGTAGGAATTAAAAGTTTCATTACACAAGGAATTACTGAACCAATATTTAATTTTCCATTGCAGATAGATCAGAAATAATCTTTGCATCCATATTTTCAGTTTTGCAAATATTTACAGAAACGTGAAACTTTTAGAAATTCACAAAAGTTGTTGTCAGACTTGCAGAAAAAAAATTGTAAATATAAGTAATTATTCAAAACTTTAGATAAACTTGCCATTTTTCCAATAACATATCTTAAGTTTAAAAAGTAAGCAATAATATATAAAAGTATAATTAATAAAATTATATTTATCAGTTTTCTAAATGTAAAACTCAAATTCTATATCATTATAAATAGTGAAATATATGAATTGCACATTTTTTAATGAAAAGGATATATTTTAAAATAATAATGAACAAAAATAAGGTACAACTTTTATATAAGATAATGTTTGTTTATTGAATAACTAATATCTTATACAAAAATGAAATTTGCTTTTATCTGTAAATATACATCTTAAATATTACATACAAATTAAGCATGCACCATACAAAAGCATTGTTGTTCAACATTGCTATTATATTGCATGTACTTTATTTGTAAACTAACTGCCAAAGTATTTTTTATTAATTAAAAAATTAGAGTTACTGCTAGTGTAATTTGAAAAAAAAAGGAAAAGGTTTTATAAATTTTTTGTTTTCAAGAATTGTTTCTGTAAAATTAATTTTAAAACATATAAAATGATAAATATCAAATTGTTATGGGTGACTGGGCAGTAATTTTCACAATCTGCTGGCTTAATGCTGGTTAAAAATGAACTGTTATCATAGTGATTGTTTTTCTTAAAATACAAAGTAATTCATATCCATCTGTTGTTTCCCTTATGATTAACCTTATTATATTCACTGAATAATTTAGTTTTAATAATTGGCAAGCATAATAACTCAAAATATTGACTTAGAAAACAAAATAATTGCAGTTTTGCAATTATAAAATACAGTGGTACCTCAGGATACGAAATTAATCCGTTCTGACACTGAGATCGTATCATGAAAATGTCGTAAGGTGAATCATTTTTCCCTATACGATTACATGTAAAACCAAATAATTCGTTCCAACACGAAAAACACACTAAAATTAAAGCTAAGTAATACATTAAAAAAAAAACTTTAGTAAGGAAAACACTGAAAAATGCATTTTGTAGTTGTAAATGTATAAATAATCGTAATAGAATAATAATTGATTTGAAAAAATGTAGTTTTATTTGCACTTTACCTTTGAGGATAGAGGACGGTGGAGGTGTAAATTGGTGGCGGAAGAGAGGGAGAAGGGAAATGATACTAAAACTTAACTTACATAACATAATGTAACAATAACTTAAAAATAACTTAGAAAAGATTTTAAAAAATTAGTGTTGTTTTATTTTTTATTTTTTTTTTTTAATTTTTATCCACTGCTTGTTGCTTTCTTTCCTTCATTTCTATCAGCACTTTCACTGGATAGAGGTCGCTTGGTAAAATATCTATCCAAAGAGGTTTGGCTTTGCCTACTTTTTAAAATGTTTCTAAAATGACTTAGGCAAATGTCATTACTCCCAGNATTTTATACAAATTAAAATACAAATAATTATATTATATATAATGTAACTTGAAATATCATGGAAATTATGAATTATTAGTGACTCATACTATTTTAAAAGAATTGGAATTGTTCATTTGTTAAAATTGAAGCTAGTTCTGAGAATTGAGTTTGGATTCCAAATTTTGTATATAAATTGTATATTGGAGAATATTTATAAAGTGATGTTTTCAATTACTCTGAGTTATTTATAATACATATAAAACAGATCCATTTTTTAAAAAATTATTATTTATAAAAATAGAGAAGTTTTATTATTATAATATATAGACTTAGATATTGAAGTTTTTATTTTTGGGAGTGATCTCATATTCACTCTGTTATTAATGACAAGTGTATAACTACATTTATTTCCATTTATTCATTTTTTTAAAAAATTAACTTTTTGTGTGTCATGTGAATACAAAGTTATATTATGCCATAGAATATATATTAAAAAGAAATTTATTCACATTGATAAACCTCTCAAAATGTACAGTACATAAATATTCATTCTTACATTTTAAAATAGATTGAAATTAAAAGTAATGTTTTCTTTTTAATAATTTTGTTAAGATTGTTAATATTAATTAAAAATTTGAAAACGAGTTTATATTAATTCTCTAAGTTTATTTTATTGTGTGTAAAATTACTGATATTAAATTCAGTGCAATGTATAATTTCTTTATTGGGGAAATGTAAATTATAAGTCTAATTAACAGACTTGTTAATTTAATATTTTCTTAATCTATATAGAACCCCAATTATCAGATAAAAAATTGATTATTGATTTAATTCTATTCAAGTGTATTGTAAAATATATACACCACTAATATCCAATAGAACTATTTTAAACAGGTCGCTGCACTACCACCGAATTTTTCTTTGCTTGTTCTGTGACAAAACTGAATTTTGGTCTTTTAAATTGAAGTACCTAAATAAGGGGGGCCGAAATTTTCCTCCGCCCCAGGTGGCTGACATCCACGGTACGCCGCTGATTTATTTTTAATAGTATTGGTATATCATGAGATAAGAACCAGAGGGTTCTATCTATATTTGTTTCACTTTTTTTGTGTTTTTTTTTTTTACTTTAATCTGTTGTTTAGATAACTTTGTGTTTAACAGAAAGATGATTTTTTTTCATTTTAAGAGCAGTAGAGACATGAAAATTTGATTCTATCTGCAAAAGATGGCAAAATTTCAAACTTCAAATTTCTTTTGCTGTAAAATTGTCTCTAAGTCAGATATATTAAGGTGAGAACCAAAGGGTTTTATCATTAATATAAGTTACTATATTTATTAACATAACATAATTATATCTTAGGCTTTCACAGAATTAACTTGAGAAAGAGAACTCTTTACATTTAAGAAAAGCACATTTGAAATAAACATTAGTGTTGAATAGTCCTTGCAATCACTCTGAAATAAATATGTTGACTTGCAATGTTTTTTTCAAATACAATTATGTATTGCAATGCTTATAAACATACATGATATTCATCATAGTTTTTTGTCTATGCATGCCAAAAATTCATAATTGCTCAGTTACCCAAGAATCATTTCAGATTCAAGTTTACTATATATATATATCCTTCAATTAAGGAACCAAAATATTTTTAAAAATTTATGTTATTTGGTATTTTATCTAATGTTTAAGATAATATCTTATTTCAACAATAAAAATGTCTTTATAATAATAATAGAGAAAAATATTCCAATTTAAGTAAAATTGCTTTTATTGAACTTACAATCATAGTTAGAAATTGTGTAACTCTTCACTATTCTATGCAAGTTTCAAAATGACACATATCATCACACAGATATCAGAATTTGTGATAATTATTATAAAATAAATAATAAATAAAATAGAATTCAAAATTTTAAGTGATTAACATGTAATGATTACAATCGTAGAATGCAAGCATACAATTCTAATGTTAAATTACTAATAACAATTCATCAAATAATAATATTTTTATGTCCTGTAATTTGGAAAATATTAAAATTATTATTTTTAGATGTCTGTAATCTTCAAATTTTTAAACATTTATTTATGAAGTATTTGCAAAGCAATTTCTTTTATTGATGCCAAATAAAACTAAAAGATTGATGATGATTTGATGATAATGAATAAAAAAAAATTCTGTACACACATTTTTTAATTAGGGAAATCAAAATACAGTATATTATCAGAAATATTGGATGAACTTACTATGAAGTATTTAGAATAATGGCTTTCAAAATAGTTTTAAAATTTCAGCAAAAAACAGTACAAGTTAAATATAAATACACACAAATAATATAGACAGACAGTAAGACAGTTCAAATTTAGATGTTAACTTGCACTTTACTTGTGAACATAGTCCTAACATAATAGCAAACATCTCAATATAGTCATTATAAAATAATATTTTAGTATAAACTTTAAAAATAACAATAAATATTACAATTAAAGTTATTTTAATTTAGGCATTTATTTGCTATTGCTTTACTGCTACATTAGAACTATGCATTTTAGCAGGTCCCGTGATAAAATGGACATTTTCCACTAACAGACCTTATCCAATGTAGTCTGCTATATTGAAGACTGATATATTGTATATATATACATATTTTTAAATATAACTTTACATCACAAAAAAAAACTTTCTAAAATTACTATATTTTTTAAATTTTTTAAAAATAATAAACAATGAAGAAGTTTAAAATATATATTAAAAAATATTTCAATTTAAAATTTATTATTCCAAATTTTACAATATATTTTAAGTTTTTGAACAGTGATAGTTATAGAATTTCACAAAAAATAAGTTATGAAAATCATTGTTTTAAATACTTTAGTATAAGAGCTTTATTTATATTGTTTATATTACAATATCAACTATTTTCTGGTTGCTAATAAACATTTATTTCTCAAATATTTTATATCTATTAGAATATTATATTTTTTGATAAAAAAAAAATAAAATCTAAACTATAAAAGCTTTTATAAGTCCAGCAAAGTCAACATTAATAAGACTTATAAAAGTTTTTATTGTTTGTTAGTAGACTATATTATTATACAGTAAGACCTGCTTAACACTGATTCAATATAACACAGTCTGCTCAAAGCTTAAAAAAAGAGCTCAAAATTTAAGCTGATTCAAATTATCATGGCATTTCATGGATTCGTACATAATACAATTATCCCCAAGAATGAACCAATCAGCAAAAGGTGGCAATTTGTCATAGTGCTGTATTTTCCTTAAATCTATGTTTGTTTAGTGCAATTTTGGAAAAAATATAACATCATGGATGCCATAGGCAATATCGACTTTGCTTGGAAGAATTAACTGACAAATGCATGAACGAAGTATTGAAGAAGATATGGCTGGAGGTATCCAAGAATTCTCAGTGAGAAGAGCCTATTGTTGTATCATTAGATTGACAAATTGTCAACCTAATCGATACAGCAGGACTTGGAAATGTAGACGAGCAGGATATTGAGGAGTTACTGCAGGTTTCTCATGAGAACCTTACCAATGACGGCCTTCAAGGAATTTGTGTAGAACTGGAAAATAGTGATTCTGAAAATGAAGAACCCAAAGAATTTCTCTACAGATTTCCTTAGTAAAAGTTTGGTAATGATAACCAAAATCATTGATCAAACTGTAGTGAATGATCCAGACTTTGAAAGGAGTGCAAAAGCAACATGAGGCATTTTGGATGTGATATCTTGCTACCGACATTTGCTTAAGGAAAAAAAAAAGCCACAAATGAAATTACATTATTTTATTGCAAAAAACAAGAACTTCAGAAGAGCCAGGACCTTCATCACAAAAAGTAAACTTTACATTTCTGTGTGCATGTGTGTGTGTTATTTAACATATATTATTATGCAAATTAATATAAAAATAAATTAAAATTAAAGTAAAATCTGTTTATTTTTGGTTGAGTGTTTTCCTTTCCCTATTTACTCTGTGTAAAAATGGCCTCGTTTAACACTGTTTCGTTTAGCACTTTGTCATCTAGGAATGTATCCCCCACGTTAAGCGGAGTCTTACTGTATTTAAAACAGTTTTTTAAAAATATACTTTGCATAATAGTGTAGTCTATAATGTCAACCCCATATTATTTTAATTAAATTTTATTATGTAAAGTTTCTAAAATTGCTTTAATGTTTATTACATAAGAAAAAAATGTTTCAGCATTTATATAGTTTTTCATAGTAAATATTATTATTATTTCAATGTATTCATTATTAAATGAATTATCACTGTAATGCTAATTCAAAGTGTAGGCATACCCCCACAGAATATCTTCCCAGTTATTTTATTGGTGGAATATTTTTTGGTTTTCAATATCCATACTTTATAGAATGCATTTATCTGTCAATACAACTTTTTAAGCCAATGTTTACATAAAAATAATATAATGACAAATATTTCCTAACATAACTGTGTGTGTGGGATAAATTTTAAATTTCATTCCATATATAATTGATAGAACAACAGAATTATGAGAAAAATGCACTCAACTAAAAGGATGTGCATCTCAGATATTACTGGTGCTGAAAGATGCATCACAAAATTGCATCATACTAATACCTGTTAAAACAGAAGGCCTAATCATGCTTTCTCTTTTAGTCAATCAATTCTACAATTTACATAAGCTTGCCAACTCCCAGAATTGCTTCTAGGAGTTTTCTATTCCAGCAATAAAAAATTTGGGGGTATTTAACAGTTTTTACTTTTGACAATATATAAATGCTGCCACCTATTCTTTAGTCTGTTATAACATATACCTGAAAAGTTGATCATCTTATCAAGTAAATATGGGAAGAATAGATCTCAATTTGGAAGTCAATTTAAAATTTTTTTCCAAATTCCAGAAGTCTCTCATTAAGTCTGGAAGAGTTTGCAACTAAATTTACAGAAATGACAGGAACATTATTAAAAATATATTTGACTTATTTCTCATTTTTTATTGCAGACAGAACTTTAAAGCAAATATTTTTATTGCTGTATCATAATGTACCATAAATCATAACACTGATCAAAAGGCAAATTTGGTATGTTTTAAACATTTTACATCTTAACAAGATTAGTGGAAGGCAAAACCAAAGCACTTTGATCCTAATAAGATAGTTATTTATTAGGCATTGCATTGTGTTTTGGTTTCATTTTTGGAATCTGAGTTTTGTATTGATGATGTAATGCATTATAATTTTTTCCATTTAAAATAATAGGAAATAGGCTCCTAGTTAGGATGTTTTTTGGGAAACATTATTTTCGGGAACATATTATTAACATCAATATTTATATATAGTAATCTCCCACTTAATGTCAGTAATGTTGTTATATATATAAAGTTTACCATACTATTATATATAATGTACAGTACTATTACATTAATCTTTTATATTATGTATTTAGAGAAAGATGTTTTAAACTTTCATTAAGTAGTGATAGAGAATATCAATTTATCAGAAACATGAAGTTTTTGCAACCCAAAAGGATTGCAATTTTAAAATTGCAGCCTAAAACAAAAAAAAAACTATAAATTTTTGATTATCTGTCAGTCTGTCTGATCTTCCTTAATTTCAAGAATGGTGTTAGATAGATGAAAGTCAAGACCTTATGGGGGCAGGAGGCCCCAATTAACTATATATGAACTTCCAGTCTAGACCAAATGTCACATGAATTCAATTCAAAAATTTTCCCCTAAATGGAGTTACATAGATGACAGGCATGACTGTTGTTATCAGGAAAAGTATGATGTACACTACTAATTTGAGACGGAGAACATATATTTTAAATTAAATAAAGAATCTGATTAAAAATTGCAGCATGGCATTGTGACAATGTCACAATATTTTTTTATATAAAATTTTCTCACTTCTGATCAGTATAGAATTTGAACAGATTTGTTCTATATTGAAAACTAGTACTTTTAAGTCTTTTTTAAAGTATAATCTTTGGGTTCAATATATATAAATATTTTAATAAATTATACTGTATGTTAAACCTGAAGATAATCTTTCAACAGTATTGGAAGTACTAATTCACAATTTAGAATGCATGCTGGAAAATCAATAGTATTTATTATTATAGAAAAATATAACTTGGCTTTCAGTTAAAATTTGTCCCTAAAAATGTATATGAAAGTCAAACAATAGAATTGCATATTATAAATGGTGTTTTGTTACTAGAGAGCTGAAAAGAAAATTTAGAAATATCTTTAAAAGAAACAAACTTTCTTACTTTTAGTGAATGTGTTACAATGTATTAACATCATTTAAAATATTAATACCTTATTAAACTGAAAATAAGCAATAAAAATTAATTTTTAGAAATGGTTTTGTTGTTAGTATAACTAAAATTGGCAGAAAGTGCCACTTCATAACCCAAAATTTTCAATTTGGCATAGAAAATGTGATTTAAGGGTACAAGTGTTATTTATAAGAGTTTTCTGAAAGTCAAAGATGGCCTGTATTTATTTTCATTAAAAAACTTAGATGTAAAGCATTAAAAAAAAATTGAGTATCGATTTAAAATAGAAAATTTTGAAATGATTACTATAATAGTTCTAAAACACACTTTATGCCAAACTGTATACAAGTCCAAAAACTCTCTTTCATCATTTATAATTTTATTTTGATTAATTTATAATTTGATTGTATTACAATCAAAAAACATACAAGTACTTTCAATGGTGCATCATCATCATTTTCAGGGAAAACAAATAGAAAAATTAGAACATAGAACATGTTCTAATTTTTCATAAGCCTTGTTACAGCCTGATAATCTGACAGTTTGTTTGGCTTATCAAACAGTTGTTTAATTTATTTCACTATTTTTAAAATATACTAAAAAATAATACAAATAATAATTAACTTAATAATTAATACATCAATATTAAGTCTGAAAGCTACTGTGAATTTATAAAAAGCTTCATCTTTCTGTAAATCAGTGTTTCTCAACCTCTAACGAATCGTTGCCCCCTTCAACTAGTATCGCCCCCTTCAATAAAACCGTTATGTAGTATCACCCCCTTCACTTCAAAATTCCAATGCCGAGGGCCAAGGCTAACGCCAAATTTGTACTGCATTGAATAGACTAATGATTAATATAATGTTATTTGTTTAATTATTGTACGATATAACAAATAAAATATCTAATTATTCTTAATATAATGTTTTACTATATTGCCCAGAAAATTGTTTTTTGCCCCCCAAAATATAAATTGTTACTAATCGCCCCCTCAACATGGAAAAACGCCCACATGGGGGCGATATCGCCCCCATTGAGAAACACTGCTGTAAATGATGATTTAAGACTTCAACAAAGTCAGCTTTTAAATAATACAATTTAAAAATAAGTATACAATTCTTTAGATAAAGAGATCAAAATTATACTCTTAATCAATTTTAAAGGAAAATTTGCATGCAAAATTAAAATTGTAAAAAATCTTTAGATTTTAATTTGATGTTTTTCTCTTGAATCATTGTGCTCGATGATCTTAAAGATTTGATAACTGATCATGATGGGGATTTGATTAGAATTTTTTTGTAGATGGCTAATATGCTTTGTGTGGGATATTAGTAATTCCTAAGTCCATAATTTACAGTTCATGAATTAGAATTTTATACAAATTAAAATACAAATAATTATATTATATATAATGTAACTTGAAATATCATGGAAATTATGAATTATTAGTGACTCATACTATTTTAAAAGAATTGGAATTGTTCATTTGTTAAAATTGAAGCTAGTTCTGAGAATTGAGTTTGGATTCCAAATTTTGTATATAAATTGTATATTGGAGAATATTTATAAAGTGATGTTTTCAATTACTCTGAGTTATTTATAATACATATAAAACAGATCCATTTTTTAAAAAATTATTATTTATAAAAATAGAGAAGTTTTATTATTATAATATATAGACTTAGATATTGAAGTTTTTATTTTTGGGAGTGATCTCATATTCACTCTGTTATTAATGACAAGTGTATAACTACATTTATTTCCATTTATTCATTTTTTTAAAAAATTAACTTTTTGTGTGTCATGTGAATACAAAGTTATATTATGCCATAGAATATATATTAAAAAGAAATTTATTCACATTGATAAACCTCTCAAAATGTACAGTACATAAATATTCATTCTTACATTTTAAAATAGATTGAAATTAAAAGTAATGTTTTCTTTTTAATAATTTTGTTAAGATTGTTAATATTAATTAAAAATTTGAAAACGAGTTTATATTAATTCTCTAAGTTTATTTTATTGTGTGTAAAATTACTGATATTAAATTCAGTGCAATGTATAATTTCTTTATTGGGGAAATGTAAATTATAAGTCTAATTAACAGACTTGTTAATTTAATATTTTCTTAATCTATATAGAACCCCAATTATCAGATAAAAAATTGATTATTGATTTAATTCTATTCAAGTGTATTGTAAAATAATTACGACCTGCTTACTGGTACATACTGTATATAATTTTTATATATTAAAAAATATACTTATTTAAAAATTAATTCAAATTTAAATGATGGATGTACAAGTTGTAATTGAAAAATTTGATTATTTACAATTTACATAGGAAGTTAAGACTTTCGGAAATGTAAATATTTTAAATTGTTGAAATGAATTTGAAACAAAGATGATGCAAAATAGCTAAATAATTTTTAGCTAGATACGTGTTGAATATCATACAATACTGCCAATTTATCATTTCATTTGAATGTTCCTTTAGGGCACAATTTGAGATACTATCTTCTTGTATTTTTATTGGTTAAAGACTCAATTCCAGAAACAAATGTTTGTGTAATATTTCATATTGTTATGCAACTGTCAAAATGGCTATATCACTTAATGTAAAACAAATTTATGAATGGTGTGGTTTCTCAGATTAATAACATATCATAAAAAGACAAAATAGAATAGTTCTAGATACTATTGTGTTTTGTACAGATTGCAAAACTCTTCCCTTGTTATAAAATACATTAATATGCTATTTATTATGCAAACCATAAAAAATTGTATTAAATATTGTTATGCAGAAAAAAATACTATAAAATAATAAGTATATATAGTATACTTACAAGCTAATGATAAAAGAACTTGATACACAAATAAACAAACCAAATTAACAGTATAGAACATAACATAGAAAAATAAAGTATTATAGACTAGTTTAATAAGATCAAATCTTATATTTCTAACCTTGTATGTTGGAAATCAAATGAGAAAACATTGCTTGTTTGCCAAATTACAAGTTTGGATGTTAGTTTTTAATAGGGATTTTTCTTTAGGGAGATTATATATTGCTCAAAGATATGGTGCTGAATTAAAACATTGCATATCTTATACTATTTATAATTCAAATTTTACAGTTATGATGAGATTAGATTATTGTGTATAATTTTTCGTTGCAAGATTTATTGAATTGGCTTTAAAATTTTTACATAAGAAAAACTTTAAACTTCTAAAAATTCAGAAATAATTTGATTTCATTTAATGTAACAACTTACCAAATTAATTTATATATGATTAATATTAGTATTCTATTCTGAAAATATTTCAAGTTCTGTTATAGATATTTACTAAACTTTCATTTACATGAGTCGATATACGAAATATTTAATAAAATTAATTAATAAATACAATAAATTTGTTTAAAATGAAAAACATTTATAATTTTGTGAAAATAACTTTACAGATAATAGATCTATATTTTTAGATTAATTTATGTTTAATAGTTGTTTTTAAAAAAAAGGGAAATATTTAATGTAAAAATCAAAATGATAATTTACCATCATCAATATATAGAGATTTACAAAAAATAAAATTAATAATTCTATATATTTTAACAGTAATGGCTAATAATAATTTTATAATTAATTAAGTAATTGGGGTTCTATATAATTTAAATTTTGATAATTAAATGATTTTTTCATCAAAAGCAAGAATTTGTGCCTTGCTCTTTTCATCTACCTGTTGTTGTTAATGAAGTTGTGAAAAAATTTTTATTTGCTGTGATATTCTGAATGTCCTGTAATTTGATTTTTGATGTAAATTTACATAGTGTAATATCATTTACAAATATTACAATGAACAGCCCAAGTTTTTCAAATTTTCAATGGTTATAAAAAAAAAAAATTTAAACATTGCTACTGGTGTATGAAATTTGTTTTTAAATTAGGAATGTTTGTGAAAATGATAATTGTGATAAGTTTACGTGCCTGTCTTCGCGTCATCTCATGTAAAACTTCCTCGCAGTGCTTTTCCCATATTTCTTTGTTAAAATTTTTCAAATTTTAAAAAGCTATTGTAATTGATGTTTTGTAAAATACAACTTTACAATAAATTTAATTGTATTTATTCTGTATCATTTTTATTTATAACAAATTGTGAAATTCCCATAAAAAATTTATTTCCATAAACCAAAATACAGTAGAACCCCTCTAGTCTGCCCTCGACTAGTCCGTCACTCCGGTTAATCCGACCATGGTCGGAGTCGAGAAACTTGTCCCGACTTGTCGGTGACTCACTGTCCATGGCGTTTTTCTGTGTTCGTTACAGTATATGTTTTACATTGTGTGTACATGTACAGTTTTGTGTGTGTTTTTAACATGTCAGGAGTGAAACGTAAACACGTTACTCTTTCATTAAATGAAAAATTAACAGTGCTACAAAGACTGGACAAAGGGGAAGATTGTTTATTTTACTTTTTTCTGATAATCCGATCTTTTTTGCATTCCGACTATACCCTCAGTCCCAAAGGTGACGGATTAGAGGGGTTCTACTGTAAAAAGGAATCTCTTCAAATAAATCTGAAACAATTATTTTAATTTAATAATTCAAATTTTTAAAATTGAAAACTATTCTAACAATAAAAAAATTAATTTAACAAATATTTTTATGATACTTGAAAAGATTTAAGAGGGGGGGTAGGATTAGGTATGAGGAACAAAATAGAAGTATTATTAATAATAGCAATTTTGGCACAGACAGAAGAATTTTTTTTATCTTGCAGATCCTCAGATGTGCATAAATATATGCTTGTTCATACTTGATCTTGATGTAGTATCCAGAATCCATTATTAGATAAGGTCCTGGATCTTGATATTTGATATTGCTAATGCAAATGTACTGTAGATGTTTATATGAAATTTACATGTACAGTACTTGCCAACTGCCAAACAGTTGATGCTGGGAGACTTTCCTTATAAAAAAAATTTCAGGAAATTTGAAGATTTTTTACTTTCAACAATATCAAAATGCTGTCTCCTATTCTTTAGTCTGTTTTTATATATAATCCAAAAGTTGATCATTATGTCAAGTAAATGTGAGAAGACTGACTCCTCTTAAAATGAGGCCTAGAATTTAATTTTGCCAAATTCTGTTTTCCAATAAATTCAGGGAAAGTTGGAAACCCAAGATTTACATTACATAAACAAAAAAAATGATTTCTTATGAACTGAATCCAATATTGATAATTACAGTAAATTAATTTTCATATAATTTTCCTCCTGTGTAAAAATTATTTTTAATTAAATAAAATAATTTTTATAGAATCATAAATTTCATTAATTTTAAGAGGATTAAAATATCTTTAAAGATTTTTGTAATAAAGTAATTGATTATACTGAGAATTTGCAAGGAGCTTGGCAACACCATGAGTTGATGGTAACTGACTCATTCCACATCACCCACTAATAATGAACTAACACTGCACTAAGGAAATGCTAATTTTAAACATTCCTAGTGTAAAGAATTTTCAGTTAAACAATTTTCTTTATGTAACTTACCACCATGAAAAGACCTTAAAAATTAATCCAATTTCTTTAAATGAATGCTGTTGCTTTATCTTACAGTTGTGTTCATTAAGTTAAACCATACACAATAAAAAAAGCTTTAGGTTCTGAGTTATGTATTGAGATTACAGGATGTCCGTAAAGTTATCTTTAGAAATGTATTTTTAAAACAGTGAAACTTAGATGCATTTCTTGCATCAAACCATTTTGGTTGGCATATCAGTACTGATGTTATAGGCGATACTCAATTTCCCATTACATTTGTCAGTATGTCCAGCAACATACTTGCAATGATTTCCCTAATTTGATGCTTCAATATGTCCACATCTCTTATGCATGTGTGTCTTATACTGTATCCTTAATGTAATCCCTCTAGATTTCTTACTGTGGGATTATGTCAGGTTAATGTAGAGACCAGTAAGTGAGACCATCCCAATCTATCCAGCAGTTGGAAAATATTATGTTTAGAAAAGTGCATATGATTACTCCCCAATGTGGGATGCACCCTCCTGCTGGAAAATGACATCAGGTTGCAGATCTTGCAACTTCAGTGCAACAAACTGCTCCAGTATATCCAGATACTTGGCAGCTGTCATTATCAATTCAGAGAAAAAGAACAAACTGATGATGCAAGTAGCAGATGCAAGAGAAACAATTTAGATATGCTATAGCACATGCCTGCTGTAAGTAGCTCTCACCATGTTTGCACAATAAATTTCTAAAATTGTACAGATTTTATTGACAATGATTATAACATTAATATAATTTTTCTTTTTATTCAAACTTTTTTTACTACGTCTTAAAAAAGTTATTTTAACTGAGCAAGATAGATACAAAAGAAATTATATAAAAGTAACAACTGATCAATATTTTGTTTGCTATTTAAAATTATAAAAACTGTAAATGTTTTGTACAAAACAAAAAAGATCTATACAAGTTGTTTTCTTTTATTAACTTATTTATCTAGACATTTTTGAATATGACTAACTTTTATTTAAAACAAATTTTTAATAAATAACTTAAGGTGTTAAGTTCCCAGCAATTTTTGATATTAATGTAATTAAACATAAAAAATACTTAAAACTAAAAAAAACGAAAGAAATGTGTTAATTTTGAAGAAAAAGCTTCAAACTTTATTTTCCTTTGTCTCGCCTTTCTGCGAAATTTGACACCAATGAGTCATTGTTTACAGCTGGATGACCTTGAACACAGCTGAAGTCAGATTTCCCGGGACATTCTCAGAAGTCTCGGGAGGACAAGGGTTTAAAGTAGGGTGAGTTCTAGCTGGCCGTATATTTTTAAATATTTTTAAAAAATTCAAATTTTAATTGCGATTTCCGACCCCCGACTTAATTAAACGTGTATATAATAAAATCTATTAATTAAAAAAATTAAAAAACTATTGGAGGTGGTTTTTGACATCAGAAAGCAGGTTTAAATAACTTTACCGAAGGAAAATCCATGCACTACAACTTAGGAACCATGAAATAAATTTGATAAAAAACTTTTGGGGGCCGAATTAATTAATTAATCATATTTAAAATAATACAGTATAAACAGAAGATTCTAATTCATAAAAAAATTGTATTTAGGACATTTTCTTGATACCAAAAAAAACTTCTTACAGGTTTGTTTGATGGGATAAGACAACACATCATCAGGGTCTGCATTCAGAAACAAACTAGTCATAAACTAGTCTTAAGTTGGATTCCAGTTCTTGCTTCTAGCACCTAGCATGCAGCAAAATAACACAAATTGATGTCATTTTGCTGCATGCTAGAATTCAGTTTAAGTCAAGCTTTGTAAAGCAACAAGATGCAATATAAATGCAATACTGTTGTGGAAACTTCTACAAAAATGGCATGTTTGGATTGCAAAATAAAAGGAAGGCAAATTGGACAGAATTCAAAGATTATTTATTAATGGAGGAAGTAAGAAAGTATGGAAAATTCAAAATACCCTTAAATTACCTGTGGCTAAATTGGCTAAAGCATAGGAAGAAATAATCACCACAAAAACCTTTTAGCAGCAAGGAAAATAGCAGATACAGTAATTAATTAATGAGAACATTTTCTATGATAGTCATTTTGAATTTCGAGAAATGTTTACAATAATTGAATATATCTGTTAATTTCCTTGTTGCCAAAAGGTTTGTGGTGATTATTTGTAAGTGTAGTCATTTATTATTATTTAACATGGGAAAAAAATAAAATGTAGTTCTCAAAATACTCGTTTGTTCAAATGATATTAATGTGAGGGGCATTAATATCATTTGAACAAACAAGTATTTTGAGAAATGTTATAACGTGTTATTTTAAATTTTAATTATTTTGGAATTCAATCGTTTAACTTCGATCATTTTATCAAAAGTTAGGCTAAAACCCATAAAAATTATTTCCCATGGATTTGGTTCCTTGTTGAGGATGATCCATCTACTCATTAGTATGTCACCCAGAACTTTTGACAAATATCCAATATTGTATGCCAGGCCCTTAGCAACAGACTCCTGACCTCATGAAAAAACCCAGAAGGAACCAAAAATAACAAGGGAGAGCAATGACAAATCAAGGCAGTCGTCCTCCAAAGTTTGTCCAAAAAAGTCCCTCCAAAGTGTGCTAAAATACTGTGCCTCCGTCAATATCAACATATGGATACCTATCGCGCCCAAAGTCTTGATTTATTCTACCCTTGTCGGATACCTCCCTCCAAAGACCTGTTACCCAAACAATTTGAATAAAAAGACCCTTCGACCACCCGAAGAATCCTGTGTTCGAGTCATCAAGTCCTCAACTTCTTTATAAGGTATTTATCCACACATGAGTCGTTTGTAAACTCTCTCTCTAGCGACAGTTAAACTTAAGAAAATACAGATAAGATCGTATATCATGTACTGCTGCCTGCTAAAATAAATTTGTTATTGTTTATTAATATGGAATCTGAGTGAATCACTTCCTCGTTTCTCTCTCCTTACCTCTACTTTGAATCAAACCGCCTACCCGCAACCGCTCGCGTGACATAAAGTCGCGATTTCCGAGTCCTGAGAGACTCGGTGGTGTCATATCCTGATGCGGTATTGAAGAGACACTGACCCTATGGTCACATTAATTTTAAGGAAAAATGAAAAAGTTTAATAGAAGCAAAAGACACTATTTGTATTAAAAATACCTTCAGTTTTTAAATTACTGTAGGACAAAAGTATGGTGGAAAAAGGAAACAAGATAGACTACATACAACCTGGCACTACATACTGTATAAAGATCAGCATTCCATATGATGCTGAAACCATTGCAGCTGACCGCATTTGATAATTGCCCAGCACACCATTTGTTTTTGTTGTCACAGGAGGACCTAAGACTAATATGCATATGTAGCTAGAACTATTTCTAAGATTATCAGGCTAGAAATATCATTAATAAGGCTAGAAATTAGTGAGAAAGGTTTTGTGCTGATGACCTAAGACTAAGTTGAAACAAAAAATTTCTTTTAATATTTTAAGTTAGAGGGAAAAAAAATTTGATATATGGCCAAAATGCATAATGTTTCTCATTTTATGAACTTCTGAGTTAAAATTTATAACCTAATAATGCATTTTTTGAATTAAATGTTGAAATGATTGCTTTTTGAACTTCATTATAGTTTAAGTTATTGCAATTATCTTTCATTATAATACATAGAATAATTGAATTTTCTGTATAGAAGTTACTATCGCTCATTCATGCCAACTAAATATTATGGTGCGTTCATTAATAGCGGTTGCTCTGCCACCACAGGCATGTGCTGCTGTTTATAGGCATTTGGGAATGACCATGAAAGAAAAAAAAGATGGCAGGGACCATACCTACTGATAGTATTGTGGTGGTGGAATCCAAGATTTTAAAATATGCATTTTTGGAATCAAAAGAAAGATTCCAATTGTAAAATTTAACCATCAAATGGATTATCTTGCTGACAGAGCATTGAAAAATTAGAAAAAAAAATCAGCTACAAAGAAAAAAATTTTGCATCTATAACAATATACTTTAGATGGTATAAATGTAAATCACAATAAGTCATTATGTTATCGTGATGGCTATAAAGTGGAACCCCGGTTAACGAACGTCCTGGTTAATGACCAAATCAGTTAACGAATTTTTATTTTGCAAAAATTTTGTCTCGGATAACGAACGTAATGGTATTTTGTGTGAAATTTTAGTTGGTGTTAGGCATGCGCGAGTTAAGCATTACTTTTCCAGTGTTTGTGCTACACTTCTTTTTCAATTTTGTGATTTTTATATTTAATCAATATGGCATCAAAGAAAGAAAAAAGTCATAGTGGCAATAAAAAACGACAATGCGCTATCGCATCTGAGAAAAATTTTGATTAAAAGAGTAAGACGATCGATCAACTTTAGATCAATTTCTTGTTCCTTACAGAAAGAGTTTGTTAAGTTAGGCATGCGCGAGTTAAGCATTACTTTTCCAGTGTTTGTGCTACACTTCTTTTTCAATTGGCAGATCACCCAAGTGGCAACGCAACACTTGGGTGATCTGCCTAGGGGGAATGCCTTCTGGGAGGTGTTTTTAAGGGAAACTGGCCCCTATTTAGATGTTACAGACGTGGAGAAAATCCGGAAAACTCCACGTGGCCAGCCCATCTGACTGAGGTGCTAACCCACGAACGAACGCCCCGTGTTCAAGGTACAAAGACCACTTAGCCACTGATGGGTTTTTTACCGAAAGAGACTTTGACTCGAAGAATCTTCCGATGAAGTGCTACCTGTTATTTTTTTGGAAGGGATTTTCCTTCTGAGCATTAAGGTTCATGCATCTCCACTTTTCTGCCACCAACTACAACAGATGAAGATATGTACAGTGCTATTTTATTAAACAAAGTTTACATGTTTGTTATTGTAATGATAGATACTACGTTTTCCTACATTTCCATCAAAGAAAATTACTGTATATTACAAATAAAATCACAAAAATTTCGGAGACTAGAACAGATTAATTGCATTTGCATTAATTTCTATGGGAAAAATTGCTTCGGTTAACAAACAATTCAGTTAACAAGCGGAGTCGCGAAACAGATTAAGTTCGTTAACCGGGGTTCCACTGTATTTCAAAAAAGAAAGGCTTCCTCCCAAATTCTCTTTAGAAAATTTACAAACCCAAAACAAAAACATCTGAGATGTAGAAAAATTGTGCCAAGTAAAAACTTAAGCTTGGAAGTGGTACCCAGAAGATTTTTACACCTATACAGTGGGTGATCGGATAACGAACACTTTCGCGAAAGATTTTTGTGTTCGGACAACGAACACATGATCGGATAACGAACACCGCACAGAACGAAAACAAGAAGAAGCGATGTAAAATAATGAATACCGATTGGTCTTCTCTTGTCTTCGGGCAACAATTCGAAACTTTTCGGAGTGTGGGAGACGTCGACATCAACGCTCAAGCCGGTATATACCGATCGGATAGTATTCCTCCGAACTTTGAAACTCTCCCTTGTAATTCCAGCCTTTTATTTTTCTGACAAAACAATTCTTTTATGTATTCGCGAGACTGTCGGGTAGGCACAAGTTAAGTTTTGCGTCTGTTTTTTTTTCTTTTCAAAAGGTGAGAGTATAATAGCAAAGGTAGAAAGTGGGCAGAAGATGCCTAATGTTGCTGGGCAGTATGGCGTGAACAGGTCTACAGTAGGCCGTAGTTCAATCTTATTTAAGAAAAATACTGTATAATCAAGAAGACTCAAGCAGCTAAAGGATTAACAAAAGTCACATCTGAGAAATAAAGAACATCAAAGAGTTCATAATGGAACCTGAAACGGATCTGACGACAAAAGTACGTCAAAAACTCTTGAATGAAGAACACCAAGAAACTCGGCGAATCTTCTTCTGAAAAAAGAGGATTGATGCCGATATTTGCTATTAAAGATCTTTTGAAGAAGTGGGAAGATGTCAGAACAATGGTCTTAGAATGGCATCCAAACCAGGTTTGAGGCTTGGGGATTTCTACAATTGCAATCCTATTAATTACTTACGAAAAATCCTGAAGAAGAGAGAAAAGCAATCGACATTAGACAGATTCTTTAACCCTTTCAAAACGGAAAAAACATGACTAATAAAAACGCAAGACTGTTCATGTATCTATTTTTATTATTACGTATAAATAAATGTAGTAAGAAAGTATATATTTTTTTATTTTTGGCGGTCTCCAGAACGAATTAATTAAATTCCCATTAAAACCTATGGTAAATTGATAATCGGTTAACGAACAATTCGGATAGCGAACAAAGTCTTGGAACGAATTATGTTCGTTAACCGATCACCCACTGTATTCTTTTCTACATTTTACTTCATAGTAGTCTAAATCAACTTTTTCTACATAAGGGCAACACACAACTTTCCAATTGGCACAGGCAGCTCACAAGAAAATAGAAAAATGCAGTTAAAATCACTTATTCATATACAATTTAAATAAACCTGTGTTAATTTGTAATGTGATTTATGGAACTGATGTAAACATATCTGATGAAATATTTGGCTGAATATTGGTCACTATTTTAAATTTTTGAGATGCAAATCTGTTTCTTTTTACTAAATTCATTGTGGAGAAAAACTGCTCACATAGATAAGTTGTACAAAATAACAAAAAGGAAGTGTACAGCAAAAATTTAAGTTGGGAAATTGATTTTCATTGATAAAACTTTAAAAAAAATTAAATTCGCTACAAAACTTTCAATTCAAAATTACTTTACAAGTCTATCTCCAATTGAAGTTCATTTGGTACATTTTCTATATTTACTGAAAAAAGTACTGTAAAAATACCTATTGTTTTCTCAGCTAAGGAATAGTATAATAAATATAGATTAATAGAGTAAAATTTGCAAAAAACTAAATGCAATGATAGTGTTTTAAAAACTTTAAGTTAATCTGACTTCACTCAACACTGTAGCACTAGAAACTACTGGACATGTATAAAGCAGGCTCTTGTTATTTAGTACGACTAGACCGCTCGATGTTGATAATTTTTATTTTTTAAAAATATTTTGTGACATGTGGCACACAAAGTAGTAGTGTGGGCCACAGGTTGCTCATCCTTGGTATAAATTGTCATAAGTTTTTACTTGGTGCAATTTTTTTTTACATCTCAAGTGTCATTTGGATAATTATTGTATCATTACATCAGCGACTGCTGTGGTGGTCTCCAAGCGCCGACAAAATGCATCGCCACTCAATGCTTTTGATGTGCCATTTAAAACATTTTATAATGATCTTTCCAATTGGCATAAATTTGACCCTTTTTATATTAATGTTACTCAGAATAAAGTCATATGCATGAATTTCTTGACTCCAGATTCTTTTGTTCTGATGGAAACTACAGGCTATTTTTGCACAAATATTAGCTATATAATAAATAGCATTTTAATCTATTTTGGATTGGTGATTGCACTTTTGTTACAGTGACTTCAATGACCTAATTTAGTTCATGCTTAATGAACTAAATGAGGTCACCTTAAATGCAACTTAAGTGAAATTCTCCCTTTTTAACTTAAGGGAATTTGTGCACTTTGATTGCTGATATTTCGACAATAGCTTTATAGAAAATCTTTCAATTTTGCACACTAGCTATGAAAACAATTGCCTTTTGAATGACATTTGAAATTACTTTAGACATTTAGGGGTGGAGAAATCAAGTCCCAAAAATTGGCAATTCTTTCCTATTTAGGTATATACATACAAATCAGTGACACTGATTTGATCATTAAATATATGTATATGTTACCGCTAAAGCTCGAAATCCGTTAATATGCAGATTACCTAGGGTGATCCGTTAAAGTTGCTAAAATTGTTCCATTTCTCAAATTACCTAGATAATGTGCAGAGTATCTAGGTAATTCGCACATTACCTACTAGGCACTCGGTAAAGTGAAAATAAGATCTTTGCCACAAATAAATGTACCACAAATAGGTGTAGTTGTCGCAGAAACCAATTGCTATGAAATTCAAAGTGTCACCAATCTTTAGACTGCACTAATAAGTAAGCACAATTGGATAATGTTACCGATGCTGAGTAAAATGGCGGCTTGTCTCCCATTCCAGCAAAGAGAAGAAAGGAAACAGTGGGGAAGCAAGTTCAAACCTAACCTAACCTATTCTAATAATTTGGTTGGTAATAATTATGGTAATTTATTAGAATGGGTTAGGTTAGAACGTGCGTCCCCACTGTTTCCTTTCTTCTGTTTGCTGGAATCAGAGACGAGTCGCCATTTTACTCACCATAGGTAACATTAACTGCACAATTACATCATGCGATCACCAGAAAAAGTATGACAACTTTATTATTTTTCGTCTCCGGTCCAAAAGTAGGGTATCGTTGAAGTCGTCTCGGTCCCCTCAGTTCATATAGATACTCAAAGTCCCGAAATTCCATAGGTGGTTATCTATATAATAATTTCCCTAATTGTATTAATATTTTAAAATCATTTGATTTTTTGTATGTTTTTTTAATTGGTTAATGATTGATTCTATCAACTAATTTGTTGATTGTTTGTATTAGCTTGATTCTTTAGATATCGAAAATTAAATAAAGAACATTATGTTATTAAATTAACATAATGTTCTTTATTTAATTATGTTACAGAACGTTGCTGTTGTTTCAGCAAAGATCTTATTTTCACTTTACCGAGTGCCTAGTAGGTAATTTGCAGATTACCTAGATAATCTGCACATTACCTAGATAATCTGCACATTACCTAGGTAATTTGAGAAATAGAACAATTTTAGCAACTTTAACGGATCACCCTAGTTAATCTGCAGATTAGCTAGGTAATTTGCAGATTAACGAGTTTCGAGCTTTAGCGGTAACATATATATAGGGTCAGACTTTAGGCAGTCAGTCTATATACATCACTGAGATTTACTTCACAGGGCGTTTACTGTTGTGATTCTTAATAGCAATAAAGCCTAGATAAAACTCATCTGAATTTGTATTTAAATTAAATCCTGTTATCAAAAATCAAAAAATGTGTTTTTGACTAAAATGCGACTTGAAAATTAAGAAAAAAAATCTTAGAACTAAACAGTATTAGGTGAAATTCTATTAAGAACCTTTAATTTGCATTACAGTAAAAAACTTAATTTTTCAGAGTTTTGCAGGGAGCTGCTAAAAAACTTGTAATAAACCAGTTTATAATTTAAGAATACTTGAAGTAGGGAAAAAAATAAAATAAAATAAAATGCAGAAGACAAATCACTTAAAATTTATTAACATTTGTTTCAAAAAAAATGTACTAAATTATTGATCAATGTGGAATTATTTTGGTTGGAAAAATTATTAAAGTGGCAAAAAATGTACACTGCTGGCCTTTAAAATTGCAACACCAGGAAGGAATGATCATATGAAAGGAAGAAGAGGTTGGGATATGCAAATGATTAGTATTTCAGTGCATTTAGACAATGCAGGAGGGACAAACGACATCTGAAGCACTGCATAAAAGAAAAGTTGTGCAGTGGATTTCTCATTCAGAAATCGCTTTGTAAGGTCGGGGTTTCATCAGAATAATGTGTTATGCCTCGAATAAGAAGAAGAAATGCTTACCAGCAAGTGTTGGAATTCGATAGAGGCAGGATCATTGCCTCTCAAGAGAGTGGATTATCGTTCCGTGATATTGCCACTCGCACTGGTCGAAATACAACCACTGTCATGCAAATATGGAATCGATGGGCTGCTGAGGGTCTTACTGAACAGTATGCAGGATCTCAATGCCCCCCATGACTAATGCCCGAGAGGACAGACATATTGTGAGGTCGGCCATGCAAAACCGTACAACCACATCACGGACCATTAGTCAGGAAATGAGCTTGTTTGCAGCACGTCTAGCATCTGCTCGTACGGTGCAACAATGTTTGCAGCAGCGTGGACTGTCAGCACGGCGACCATTACTTCGGCTTCCCTTGACAATGCAGCATAGAGAGAGATGGCGACTCTGGTGCACCCAACGACAAAGCTAGATACAGAACTGGCACAATGTCGTCTTTTCAGATAAGTCCCGGTTCTGTGTGCAGCATTCTGATGGCCATATACATGTCTGGAGGCTCCGAGCAGATCGCTCATCACCTGCTTGCATTTGATATTGGCTTAGGGAACCTGCACCTGGTGTGATGATATGGGCAGCCATTGGGTACACGACACGCACATCTCTAGTTCAGATCGATGGTAATTTGAACTCAGATCAGTACATTTATGACATCTTACATCCAGTGGTTGTGCCCTATCTTCAAGGCCTGCAAAATGCCATCTTCCAACAAGATAATGCAAGGACTCATGTTGCACGTTGAGTTCTGACTTTCCTCGATACAGAGGATATTCAATTGTTGCCCTGGCCTGCATGGTCTCCAGATCTCTCACTAATTGAAAATATTTGGTCATGGGTTGCTGAGAGACTGGCCCGCCACCCCTCTCCTGCTAATACAGTTGATGAAGCGTGGCATAGACTTGAAGCAGCATGGAATGAGTTGCCCGTTTCTGTCATCCAAGCCCAGTTCAACTCCATGCTTAAACAGATAAGGGCCGTTTTAGCCGCAGGGGATGGCAACTGTGTCTACTAATTTCGCGCCCCTGTAAACCCCCAAACTGCTTGCAAATTTAATCATTTTGTCTTTATGCCATACTGTTTATGTACAATAAATATCTTTTTTTTATTTGCTTTCCTTCTTGGTGTTGCAATTTTAATGGCCAGCAGTGTATTTCTCCCCATTTCAATAATTCTCTGATTTCCAGATTTGGTCAAATTACTTAAACTAGTGTATCTGTCTTTGGGAGCATTTTAATACTAAAAATTTTATTAACAGTTAAATTCAGTATTCATATATAAAATTTTATTGTCTAGATTTTTTACATAATTTTTACACAAACACTTAAATTGTTGATCAAAACCATAAACCAAGAATTATGGAGTTCCACCCTCTGTTATTGAAGAAAAGTTCTTTAAAAAGAAAAAGGATTGCAAAACAAGACCATTTTTGAAAGGAAATTCACTTTAAAAACAAGATAGTCCATTTTAAAATAGCTTTTTTCTTATAAAAGTTGCAACATTAAATCCAAAATCATAAAGTTCCCATTCTATGGCAGGAATCCCTTAAAAAACTTTATTAGAAACTGAAGACAAGTACAATTACACAGCTATGTTTGTTAAAAAGTTGTAAAATATTCAGTCCCAAATACTTAAATATTAGACAAATATAAATTTCCTGATTTATGGTATTTACAACCACGAAAATATATTTTATGAAAAACACATTTACGAGAGTAATAGCATGAAAGATCAGTTGGTTGATTGTTTATGTTTCTCGGCAAATTGCTGGATTAATTTAGACTTCAGTTGTGGAATTGTACTAATTTTAAAAAATTTACTGCTCCTGTATTTCGAGTGAATAGCCTAGAATTCAAAATTTATAAAAAAGTTGCAAAAATCAAATTACATTTTAATTTTTTTATTTTAAAAATTTGCAAACAAACAATTACTTACCTGTAATTTATTCTTTTCAGCTGTATATATAATGTGTGACAATCTATACACCAAAGGTAGTAATTGGGATTCGTCATATTGACTATAATAGACTAAAGTTTTATTCCAAGGAGAGTTATCCAATAATTTCATAGATAAGTATAAAGAAGCAGCTGCAACATGAGATGGAGAATAGTGCGCAAGATCATATTCAACAATTGTTGTCTCCATTAAATATTTTGCTAGTGTGTGTGTTGTAGCATCAACCTACATAGAATAGTTTATGTAAAAACTGTACAAGGAAATTATTCCAGAATAAATTACTTACATCACCAGCTTTGGAGTTTCTCCTCAAGAAATGCAATGGAAGAGGTCTTCCTAGAGAAAAGTTGAGCTTTTTCAACATAAGACATTCCATTTTTAAAATTTCTTCTTTTTTATAGGCTTTATCTGTGATGTATACAAAATCACTGACTTCTGGCGAATACATTTCTTCATACTTCGATGCAATGAACATGGCAGTTACACCAACTAATTGAAGCTTATTCCTCTTAACTTCACATTCCTATAATTAAAAATAGTAGTTTATTATTTACTTCTGTTTAGTTTGTGAATGTGTTGTAAATCTTCATTGAATCTTCATGTACTTTAAACCATGCAGATATCAATTCAGAAGTAACAAATTGGACATTCATTCATTGTATATGGGAATAAATATATTAAACAACAAATGATCAATTTCTATAAACAGCATTTAAATGTTTTTATGTACTTTGAAGATTATTAAAAGATTGAGATCAAGTAGTCTCTCTTCAAATGGTTTATTTGCAATTGAGGTACACTAAAAAAGGTTGAGTCAATGGGTATTATAATTAGACATTTGTAAATAACTAGATTACTCAGTGAATAAAACATTTTGATAATACACTTACAACACAGGATATCATTTAAAATATTATGAATTTTCAGCAATAGCAGATATCCCTCCCCAATTAGGCCATTAACTTTAAGGTCTATGTATTCAAAATTTGACTTTTTCATATTTTGTTATCTGTTGACACAATTCATTACAATTATAATCTTTAAAAATTTGTTTTTAATATAGTACCTAATTTTTATAAAAATTGTTTTAACAAAGTTAAATATAGTTTTGTTATTCAATATATGTAAAAAATCTTTGATAAACTAAACTATTCGACTACATTTTATATTAGCTATTTTATACTTCTGACAATTATCTTAAAAACCACACAACCAACTTAAATTATTTGCAAGACTAATTTGAAGAAGATATCTACTTAAGTAGATTTGTTCAGTACAGTAGAAACAAATGTATTTTTTTCACTGATCCCTTCAAATCTTCATAAACTAGAATGTTGAAGTGCTACATCATTTAGCAATTTTTATTTTATGTATTTTTGCAATTTAATACAACTAAAATTATCCCTAGATGAATTTTCATCTCAAATGGTTTTTGAAAAAAGATGACGTACTTTATTGTTCAAAGTCAGTCAAATTATGAAAGTTCAAATGAATTAGATTATTTTATGATAGTGAAAAGGAAATCAATTTAGTTTTGAAATCTTGACAACTTGGACTCAAAAATTGGTGTAGCAAACAGAATAAAGTGATATTCCAGTTTTCAATAGTTCACTATAGATAGTGGTTAAAAAACAATTGGATTTGCAAAATGAGTGTTTAATATATAAAAATTTATACGTGTCCATAGTTTGCTTCTAATAAAGAAAATTGATAAGAATATATTTTCTGACTTAATATTACATGAAACTCTGTGTGTGTGTTGTGTGTGCGTATATATATATATATATACGCGCACACACAAAATGCTATTTATTTTAGTTTAGCTAATTTATAAAGAAGGTTACCTGAAGAAATCTGTCAATAACTGCCACAGTAAGATATAAAGTTTCTTGAAGAAGCTGAAATCTTACATGGACTTGAACCAACCAGTCAATCAAAACACCTCTCATTTTCCCTGTTATTTCAGTTTGTTTATTCAAATGACTTACTCTGATGGGATACTGAATCTAGAAAAATAGAATACCAATTTAGATTTACATTTTTACACAGATTATAGAAGAAAAAACTTACCTCCAATTCTCTCAAATATTTATAAATATCATTGACATAATTACTAACAAGTTGTGGATTTTCACTATCCTCAGCATCAATGTCATTTACATCACCAGGTAACATCCGAGTAGAAAAAGCCTCTGCCAATTCTTCCACCTCAGAAACATCCATTTCATCGGTAGAGATCTGAAATTTTATTTCTTTAACCAAAATCACATTAAAAAGTTAAAAAAAACAAAAAATTTGTACCTTTTCTGCAATAATTTCATTTTTAATTTCTTTGACTTCTACAGGTTTAGGCTTTGGTATCGTTTGAATCTTAATAGGTATTTTTTCTATAAAATCCTAAATAAATTGCAAAAAGATTAAATTTAGAGGAAAAAAATTAATTCTGTAAGACAAGAAAAAATTTAAGTACCTGTTTGATTACAACAGGCTTTCTCTGAACATTCCCGACTACTTTATTTTTAATATCTTCAAGAATTAGCCTCTGTTTCTGTGGCTGTTGTACTGGTATGTTACTCTTACCATATACAATATTCTCTCTGTTTCCAATATTCTGTAACTAGATATTGACAATATAATTTTGAAATTAGTTAATTCTTAAACCATTTTCTTAGCAAAGTAAAAGTTAATAGAATAAATTATTTCATATTAAATGATCTCCAAAGAGCTTACATTAAGAATCTAAAGTTTAAAATATTAAAAAAAAGTTGAATTTGACATAAATAACACATGGTTTAAATGTACATTATATTTTACTTATTGCACACAATATTGTTGCAAGAGACATGTGTACATGTACTGTACCAACTGATACTGTAAATAGATAAGTTTCCTGGCCATTTGTGTGGTGTAAAACTTTATGGACCTTTTTCAAAGTCAACTAGTAGTTATTCTTAGCACTCCATAGGGAAACTAAAAGGGCTAGTTTGAACCAAAGTAATTGTGATATACGGTACTGTATTTTTGTTACCAGATCCTCATTATAAAGTTGCAAGTGTTCAAAATTGGTATTGATCCAAGAAAAAACAGTTTTCTTACAGCTGCAACATTATACTTAGGCAAGAATTTACTACTTAAAAGTTAGTTCTTTGATTTTTCACACACACAAATAATATATATGTTTTCTGTATGTCTCTTATTCTGGATAAACCAGAAATCCATATTAATGGGATCCAGATAAACAGTTCCACTGTATTTAATTATGGTATTTAATTTGATTTCTAAATAAAATTATGAAAATTTAAAAATTTGATTCTTGCCAGGAATGGTTAACAGAATTTCAATTGTATTCCTATATCATTAAAATGTATAAATACATGAAGATTTTATTCATATACTACACATTCAAGTAGATACAGACTTATCCTGAAGTACTGACCTCAAAACATAACTTCTGTATAGACTGTCCTTTAACTATTAATAAAGATTTTATAAGCATCATCACTTGCAAGATACACAGCAATACTTAATTCAAAACAACTAATTCTTCTACAAGTTTGACAAATTTTTTTTTTACAGCATGCAATATGAAATAGAAGAATCAATATTAAATGTTTACTTTGAAGTTTGAATACTCAATTTTTGAGTGCACATTTTTCAATAAGACAAAATTGCTTCCAAGAAAATTATGAACATTTACTACTTAAACAGCCTGTAAAATGCACTGTACAAAACTTATAATGCAAGGCCAAGCAACATTATTCCAACATTTTGAAGATATTCAATGACTTAACTGGGTATACACAATTATTATTATTATTATTTTTTTATACTCTTTCCACCCTGTGGGCACCAAGAGGGCCTCTTATAGCAGGGCCACAATGGGGTGACCGGGTGGTGAGGGACGGAGTCCCAGACATATCTAAATGGATCAGCCCCCGAAAAATTCCCGAGGTTTCCTTGACCCGTCCGGATTCGATCCCAGAGCAGTAGGCTGCCACCTTGACCGCTCGGCCATCCAGCCTGGGTATACATAAATAATCACTATACACAACCAATATACAGCAAGAAACTATAAAGTTTTTTGTAGTTTCTTGCTGTATAATGGTTGTGTATAGTGATTATATAGTTATACTTATCTACTAGGATATCATTATATTTGGATTAATGTCCAAAGAATTCCTCTAAAAGTTGATCATTGTTTCAAATTACAGCATTCCTATGCCATAATGAACATGTCTGACAGACTAGACACAGTTGGTGTTAATAATTTCAAGTTTGATCAATAATAGTTCTCTGTATACAAATTTTCTTGAAAATCTAAGTGCATTGTTTGGAACAATTAAAAGCTACTTTGTTTGTTCTATAGAGGTCACTAATGGTCTTCAGATTGTTTTGATTTATAAAATTGCCTATGTAATCATCAACTGATATTTGAATATTAAGTTAGAGATGCTGTATATTAACTGAATTATTTATAACAATACATCTGTCCCTTGGTATCTGGAGAAATGTATTCATGGAGGAGTCTGGAACAAAACTTCCATGGATGCTTCAAGTCTTATATAAAAACTAGCAGATAAGCCCAGCATTGCTTGGGCAAAAAGTAACGATAGCAAAGATTAAGATTATTACATTACAGCCAATCTTACCCATTTTCACAGAATGCAAGAATTAGGTTCCCGTTTTCAGACTAATTAGAAAATTTTTAGATGGGTCTAAAATTATGTTCGATTTAACGCAAAAAACCGCATCTGTGCCTGTAAATCTTGCACGTTGCTTTCTCTTAACACTTCCATTGTTGAAGCCTTAATCCTGTCCCTTTCCCCCGGTAAGATTTCAAAAAATCCCTTGTTAGGGCACGTCACGAGAATGCACACTAACTGTACCAAATTTCAAGTTTCAACTCCTAACCGTGCTGAAATGCTCGTATACACGTGTGCCATCTATCTTAGGATAAATGTACTATGCCAGAAACCTTCGCAAGAGTGTATTAAACAGCTTCCCAAAGTTTCATGGCAATCGAATAAATGGTGTAGTAATGCATAAAGGACAGACAAACATACATTCATTTTTATATATATAAAAATGGTATAGTATTTGAATATGACCCACACACATCCTTCTGTATACTTGGAAGCAATGGTTCCCAGACTTCCCTCATGACCCCATTTGAGCATTAAAATTTTTTCAACCCTAATATTAAACCTATGTTTAAGATTCAAACTTAAACAATGTAAAAAAAAATTCACGAGCACTTAGTACGAAATACAGTGGGCGATTGGTTAAAATGACTTATTTTAAATTACAAGTATATAAACCACAAATAACTTTGATAAGACATGCATTAAAAATTATCATAATTTCAATCTAATAGATTGATTATTATATACTGTATTTAATATTTGAATCTTCTAAACATCTTGATAATTCACATTAGCTTACCAAAAATCAAACACAGTAATTTTAAGAAAAATTTTAGAGCAATAAAAGACTAAACCAAATCAAATATTTAATGTAAAGGGTCTTATCAGACCAGAATACATGACAGCAAAATTTCATTTTAGTCTTACTACTTGTACTCTTTGATATAGATTGCTCTTTGAAGTTCATGCTTTGTAGGTAGGCAAGGACCTGTTTTATGTAGCCATTTCTATCAAGTAACACCACTGTCCACAGAAAACAGCCTTGTCATATGAGAAAAATCCCATAGATATGCTGTTATTGTTATGCATTCTTTCTGGCGGGAGGAAAAGTGGTCAACCTATATGTCAGCTGCATTTCTTTATGCAGCAAGAGTGTAGCAAAATGATGTCACGAGCAGTGTTGGCCAATTAGAAACCAGTTTCAGTGTGTTCACTGTAAAGCGCTTCTTGAATGCTGCATAAAGAAACACTGGGGGAGGGTCAAGTTTTTATCTATTTACCCAAACAGATGAAAACTTGACATATATACAAAGAAATCACCATTAATTCTCCAAAATAAAATAATTTTAAGTACATAATGAAAGTACATTGTCCTATTCAATTGTCGTACTACCTAAATCTCAACTTGATAAATGTAGAACTTATACAGGATGTGTTTAAAAGAGAATGGCAAAAGTAATCACTTTGAATTGTTTAGTATACATTTTGAGTCTAAACCACCTCTTCAGCTGTTGACAACTCTTTAAAAACTGGTCCTGAGTAAAGTCACAAGGAAAATATCTTTTTAGTTTAATACAGCAGTTCCCAAAGTTTGCACTGCAGCTACCTCACGGTCACCGCAAATTATTATAAAATTTTTATAATTTTTACTCCTATTTTCAATTCAATAGGACAAGACGCGACATCTAGCAGACCTGATCTAAACCATTAACTCAATAATAACTGTTTGCAGAAGCATCTACAAATGCTTACCAGATGGCACTGCAATTTTTAAAATTGTTTTAATAGTTTGTCAAACTTCCTTGGTACTTTGTGTTCATATATAAATAGCTGTCAGTTTTACGTGATTTCATTGTTCAATTAGTTTTCGGAGTTTGTATCGACTGGATATTTTCATAATTAAATCAAGTGAAGATTTTGAAAGTATTTCTTCTCGTATGCATTAAAAAAAAAAAAAAGTCAGTCTTTACTAAGTAGTTATATGCATTCTGACAGTGAAAGTATAGCAGGCACACTGTCAACCAGTGGCAAGAGTGTGGAGAAGGGTAAAATTTTAATAACTCATGATATTTTCGAACTCTGGTTTTATGTCGACAGAAGTCCATGTTAAAGAAAGGCCACAGCGTACTGTGTATGAAAAGTTTTGGCACAAGAGTACTTGCTACCAATTAAGTTGAAACACCATTTAGAAACCAATCATCCTAGCATGGTTATTTAATCTTGCGACTACTTCACTAGAAAATTAAGTGTGTTAAATCAATAAAAAAAAGGTATTTTTTATAAGCAAGCATCAGTATCAAGCAATGCTTTGCTAGCATCTTACAAGATGGCACATAGAATCTCAAAATGTAAGAAGCCTCATACCAATGCATATAAACTCATTTTATCGGCTGCTGTAGATATGGTGAACATTAGGATCGGTGGATCTGCTGGGAAGAAGTTTTCAAAAGTGCCTTTGTATATCAGTCATCAGTACCATCAGTTTCAGAATACAGCATGTAGCTGAGGACCTCAGTTATCAGTTAATTGAAAAAATAAGAAGGGAAGGAATTTCGGTTGCAGTTGGATGAGGCCACAGATAATGATGCTTACTTGATTTGCTATGTATGGTTTATAAATAGTAACAACATTGTAGATGATCTTCTCTTTTGTATAAGCATCAATGCTGGTGCTAAGGCTCGAGATCTTTGATACTTTTATATATAAAAATAATTTGGAGTGGATCAAATGCATTGGTATCTACTGATGGCACTCGTTCTATGTCTGGATGTTATAGAGGATTGCAAGCACTTATTCTAAGCAAAGCCCCTGATACACTGTGGACCCATTGCATTATTCACAGTGAAGCACTCTCATCAAAATATCTGGGTCCTACATTGAACCAGGCCTTAGAATATGTAGTGAATGTAGTAAACTTTATAAAAACTCTGCCATTGAAGACAAGATTTTTCAAAAAACCGAGGATATGGGATCCAAGCACACGTCTTTGTTGTACTCCAGCACATCGCGATGGCTCTCTCGTGGTAATGTTTTACAAGAATTCAAGATACATTTAATGCCATTGCTCCATCTGAATTTACTGCTGCAGAAGAAAATCTTATTGAGTTGTCTTGCGACAATACATTGAAAACAAATTTAGTAGCATGGTATTAACTAAATTTTGGATATTAATAAAAAGATGACTATCCTCTTCTGAGTGGAAAAGCTCAGAATTTTATTTCCATTTGTGACTTTATTTGTGCGAAGCTGGGTTTTCAGCTGTCGCTGTGATAAAAACTAAGTATTGCACGAAAATCAATGTGGAGAAGGAAATGAGGGTGGCTGTGTCCAATTTGATTTCAAGATTTGAGAAAATTTGCAGTAATCAACAGGCTAATCCATCCCACTAATTATAATTAATTGAATTTGTTCAATTACCATATTTACTCGCATATAAGACAAGGTTTTTATTCATTTTTCACTGCTTCAAAAACCTAGGTCGTCCTATATGCACAAGCAAAGGATTCTTCACATTTCTGCAATAATTTTTGTGAACCGCACGTTCACATTTTTTACTGGATGATCACCCTCTTTTGTTTAAAAATAGAAGTATTTTATCTGGGTTGTTTTAATCATTCTTGTGAATTGTCAAGAGTAAGGATAAATAACAATAGGAAAAGCAAAGATTTTAAATTGAATTCAAATTTGAAATTCCAAAATCACACAGGAACCTGATATAAGTTTTAATCCATTCCCACGTTAAAACAGTTGATTATTTGGAAATCTGAATTTGGAGAAACTGATAAGAGTAATCGACGGAGAGTAGATTCAACTGTTAAGAATTGGCAAAAAAAAATTCCGATTGTCCAGCTTTACGTGAACAAATGTTGTTGATTTTAAAAGATTTTCCCTTAAAGTTTAAAATGCCAGTAATTTTGCAGGATAATGTATGCATTTACGTGCATTTGATACTTTCTTTGTGATTAAATGAAATAAAATAAAATTGTATTAATAAATCTAATTTTCTTTATTCTGATTTTTAAAGTTACACCTCGTCCTACATGCGAGATTGTCTTATAAGCAAGTAAACACGGTACATTTTTTCCATCTCTACATGTTTTATTTATTTTTTACTTAACGTGCGAACTCTCTAATTTAAAAAATTTAGTTATTTTGCAAATTTTACTTGTTAGAATTTGACATAGGGTGCCTTGGAAAAACCTGGATTTAGGAGAGCGCCAAGAATCAAAAAAGTTTGAGAACCACTGGTTTAATATTAACACACCAGAAATATTTAATATGATATGCTAAGTACTAAATATACAATATGAAATAAAAAATAAAATGAGTTTATTGCAGGGGGAAAAAAATGAATTTTTCTGCAGTAATATTGAAATTGGCTTTCCCCCATACCACCATTACTAAGGTAATACATATAAAATTTAAAACACTATCAATAAAGTGCAATATTGCAGAACTTTGTATACTGGATTGACTAAATTTCCTTATTTTATTTAATGGCTTTTATATCAATTTCCAAGCAATGATGACAACCTACTGAACAATTTTTCAGAACCCAACCTCTTTTCTCAAGTTTTTATGGCATGGATCTCTTTCATGCTAAAGCAAGGAAATCTTATAGTACCTCAGTTTAATGTCTCATTGGAAAAATGAGATGTCTGCAGAACTTATAACCATAGAAAATTACAAATGACCCAAACTGTCTTAGAATTTTGTTTCAAGTACTATACTGCCTATTTTATATAATTTGGCCACACAAAAAAAAATTATTAAATTAAGTCTTCCTCAAACTACCAAATGACTTAAAGTAAACAAAAAAAGTTTTTAAAAAAATTCAAAATTACATTTTTAAAAAGGTGCAACTTTGATAATTTTTCTGGACAGGAGTCCACAATTTTCCTTTACATATGCATCATTTACAGTGTCTGTAGTTTGAAATGTAGAGTCTATAATTTGATTTTAATAAAAATTTGTTAAACTATTTTTGAGTGTCCATTCTTGCTGTATGAAATCATCAGATTTTTTCTATCCACAGCCAAATTAACTTTCAGATGAAACATCACAGCTGGCTGATAAGATGGTAGAGCAACTTCAATTGCTTTTTCTAGTTTAGAAAAAATATGATAAATTCTGGCTTTGGATATAAAAGTCCTTCACAATCATTTAAATTTATTAGATTCATAGAAGGGACAAGTCTTCACTGATTCAAACAGCCAGAACAATCAATATGCTGTTCTACAACCCTAACTAAGTATCCACCAATGTAGGAACATTGTTAAAGAACAAATATTAGTCTGTTGATAATGTCACAAGATCTGGTTACAAGGAGTTCAGTTCTGTTTCTATTGCCTTCAGTACCTCTTCTACACTTCTAATTTCACAAGTTGACATTTTTGATTTATTCGAAATACAAAATGGCACAGAAAAATGCACCACAGTAAATTAATCTTACAAAAATAGCAAAAAGCACCAAGAAAAATAATGTTGAATAATTATTTGAATACTACTGAAAAAATAATTCTCACTCTTAAGCTTGTCTCAGTGCAATCAGTAGGCTGTTCATAAGTGCCACCAATAAATATCTAGCAAATTGCTGCCAGGCATGATACACCAGCTAAGAGGGAATGGCTAGGGTATTTTATTCTATTGATTTAGTGCTGTATATGCCACCACAGACAACATTTGTTACATTAGGTTTTTTTCTGACCTTTCATATTTAGGAAAGGTTAAGTACTGTATTTAAAAAAAGTTATTTAAATTCCCCCATTTTTGTTTTATATAAAATTCATTACATATAAAAATTGAATTATTTTCTAATTCAATTATTTGTTTAAACATAGTATAGAACTACAGTTTAAAAATATACCTGAGAATAAGTAATGGCTAAAATAGGACAAAGATAGCATATGCTCACATATACAGAAGTATCTCTCATAAAACCAGCCCAACTCACCAACTGAATGAAACCAGACTTTTTAAATGATGGGAAGGTATTAGTTATACATGTTTCAAGAAAAGAAAAAAGTTTTTCAAAAAAACTTTGGAAAAAGGGGGACAATAAAATTAGACAATATGAAAATTATAATATTTGAATTCAAATCAAATTACTCAAATCAGGCCAGTTGAACTTGTGACATTCTTTATGCATAGAACGTACAGTATATACAATTAAGAGAGAAAACAGTATATTGCTTGAAAATAAATACCAAAAATTGAAAGACAATAGAAAAAAAAATTTTAACACTTGAAAATCCTTTCATAGCCTGAAATAAGAACAGTAAAATTAATTGAAATAAACTAAATGATAAAACCAGTAAAATTATTTTGCTTCATTACAACTATAGGGTTGGCAACTAAGTGATTGCAGATTTTGTCAATAGGTGGCCTTAGCACATTTTTTTGCTTTGTCATCGTGTTCAAAGCATTTAACCTATATTGTTTTCTTATTGTTTGGACTTCCACCTTTAATTTACTAAAAAAAAATTGTATCGATTAGTTACTTAGTTTCGTTTTTATTCCAATTTAAAAATGGAAGAACAAGACATGCATTTCAGACATATTTTATTGTATTATTTCTGAAAAGGCAAGAACGCATCACAAGCACACAAGAAGTTATGTGCCATATGTAGGAATGAAGCCTTAAAAGAAAGGCAGTGTCAAAATTGGTTTGCCAAATTTCGTTCTGGTGATTTTTCACTGAAAAATGCTCAACGATCTGGCCGTCCAGTTGAAGTTGATGAGACCCATATCAAGGCCATTATCGATTCAGATCGTCATAGCACAATGCGTGAGATTGCACAGAAGCTCAATGTATTGCATACATGCATTCAAAAAAATTAAAACAGCTTGGCTATGTCAAGAAACTGGATTTATGGGTCCCTCATCAGCTTGAGGAAATTCATTTGACGCAACACATTAGCATCTGCAAATCTCTTCTGAAACGCAATGAGATTGATCCATTTCTGAAACGACTGATTACTGGCGACAAAAAGTGGATAGTTTATAGCAACGTTAATCAGAAAAGATCGTGGGTGATGTGAGATGAACCAGCCCAGATGACACCAAAAGCTGAGATTCACCAAAAAATGATTATGCTGTCAGTTTGGTGGGATTATAAAGGAACTCTGTACTTTGAACTTTTACCAAGAAACCAAACGATTAATTCAAATGTGCACATTCAACAACTCACCAAACTAAGTGATGCAGTTCAAGAAAAGCAGCCAGAATTGGCAAATCATAAGGGTGTTGTTTTCCAGCATGATAATGCAAAGCCCCACACATCTTTGGTCACTCGCAAAAAATTATTGGAGCTAGGTTGGGATGTGTTGTCACATCCACCATATAGCCCTGACCTTGCGCCTTCAGATTACCATTTATTTCGTTCCATGCAAACTCCTTAAATGGTAAAATTTTTAATGATGCTGATGATGTAAAAACACACTTAATTCCATTTTTGCTAGCAAAAATCAGAAGTTTTACAAACATGGAATTATGACACTGCCTGAAAGATGGCAAGAGGTCATTGACAAAAATGGACAATACCTAATTGAATAAAGTTATATTTTTAAGCAAAAATTTTGAATTTTCCTTCTTATTTAAAATCTGCAATCACTTAGTTGCCAACCCTATACTTTAAGCTCCACTGACTGAAGTATGCTGACTCCTAAATTATTCTACAATTTGAAATTCTAAAGAATTTGGATAAACTGACTTATCACATTTTAACCCCCCCTACACACAATCGTGAATAGTCAAATTCTTCTTCTTCAACGTAAATAAACGAATTTAAAAAATACAACGAATGATTTCTGTATTATTCGATATAAGAGATTTGTGTAAGAATTATAACAGAAAAAGACAATGAGTTAGTCACACAATAAACTGTAATAATTTTGAGTTAACCTCTGACCTATTAGATTCGAAAAATTAACTTTTCCGTGTAAAATGGTTACATTTATAATTAACTCTATTGTAAAGAAAATATTTGAAAAATCAATTTAAAATAAATTTATTAAAAATTTGACAAAGAAACGTGACAATGAGACCGTTGTCTCTCTTACTGACAAGATTTGTCAAGAACAATTGCATTTTTATCTCTAATCTTACCGCTCTATCAGCTTTTTTTGTCGCCATCATTTCTTTAGAAAACAATTTTAAGAAATTTAAGCACTTCACAAACTCTAAGACGAAAAAATTGCACGTGGAATAAACTTATCTGAACAGCTCGTCAAACTTCCAATTCAAAATGAAAATACTCTTATCTGATTGGCGAACTTTCGACTTCTTCTACTCTCATATTGGTTATATTTTTGACGTCACAATTTAAATATCCCGACGGTTCTTTGAATTTAATTTGATAATAATGTTGTGTCTTATAAATATATCGTCAAATAAAACGTGTTATGTTACTAAATGTATTAGATTATAATAATTTCTAAAATTATTATAATTTTATCACTATTAAAAGAATATATTTCGTTAGTTACCGAATAGATTTTTTTAAAAGGAAAATTATAAATTAAAATGCGTTTGTTTACTGTATTAATTTACGAAATTCACTATATAAATATATAATTTTATGAGATTAGAAATACATTTTTGAAAAAAAAATAATATACAATGCCATCTGGTGGACAGAAGTTTTACGCGAATGGAATGGTGGACGGCAGTTTGGCTCTGAATTATTACTAAAATAAGGTAAAAATAAATAATTTTATCATATATTTTATTTACTTTTCAGATATTTTGTGTAAGTAAACTTGATAAGCAGCTACAGCTACAAAATAAATTTAATCATTGAATTACTTTTACAGTTAATATCCATACACGTGTTGGTATTTTATATTTGACCTTATCAATTTAGTAAAATCGCATTTTATCTCGTGCCAAGAAAGTATATGCACCAGCGCCACCGTTTTACGACGGTTACATATTACGATATGCAAATTGGGCCGCAAGATTTAAGACTGGTTCTACAACTGTTGGGCAGAAAGTTGGCAATTTTTGGTCCTCCTGGCTCCAAAGAAGTGCCAATTTTTCACATAGGGCTACAGTCTTTTCTCACAGGATTATAGTTTAAGTTATCTGGAGATTGCTACAACTTTAAATTCTTTCGGTGTTTGGTATGTAATAAAAGAGAAAGTAGAACTGCAGTACAGTAGAACCTCGAAAACTCGGCTCTCGATAACCCGGCACTCCGGATAACTCGGCCACACCCTGGCAGGCAAAAAAATCCTTAGTTAATTAATTTTCATTATAGACAGCTTTATAAAAGTATAAAAGCTCTCATAAAGTATTTTTCTGGGGTCTGTCTTATCAGGTAAATCACTGTACACAGTGTATTCATTAATTTTCATTTTCATGTAGTAAAGGCTCTATGCCTTTATAAAGGACGTACTTTTCCTCTGTTTAAGGGTATTTGGGCAGTTTATTCTCTGTTATATTTTCAAGTAAACAATACATACAAGTACAGTACAGTATTTTCTGAGGAAACACTCGTACT